>NC_056682.1:166765183-167069683 GCF_018350215.1 Panthera leo
TAATTTTGCATGAATTCACCTTTGTTTGTTCAGAAAGTTGCAATAATCCATTTTATTCGTCTATTAGTCAGGAATACCACTAGTATGAGCTTGCTGCCATTATCTTTAATTTTTTTCATGGTTTCTGTTTGGATGATAACAAATCATCTCCAAAGACCTTATTTACTTAATGCTGCTCAGCATTGGTGAATCCCATCAAAATAAAAATCTCAGGCATGTTTTATATCTACATTATGGAACATTATATATACATTATATATCTACATTTGCTAGAAACATTATAGCAAAATATTTCATTAAACTACTAACATTTCCATGCACTATTTAGCCACATGGTAACAATATAAACCCTTAACCAGTAAAGGTAAGTAAGTAAATAAAAACATTCTCTCTCTCTTGAATCATTGAAACAGTAACTTGTAGTTCAGATTGACAGTTTTGGCAAAAAGGTAAGGTGAAAAAATATCTATTGGGATCAGAATGTCTGAAGTGAACAGAGAAGGTTGAATGTATCAAATTGGTATTTGGAAATTTATTTTTTATAAAATTATAATGTTTGACATAAGCTCATTTAGTGTTTTAAAATGTATGAATGGAGAGACATTTTTAACATCTCTGTAAATAAGTTTATCAGGTGGGATAGATTAGATTATGCTGCAATATCAAAACAATACTGACATCTCTGTGGTTCAATATAACTAAGATTTAATTTTCTTTCATATTACATACCTATCATAGTTCAATTTTACTCCTCCAGTTTTCATCTTTACTCTAGGACTGAAGGTGATGATAAAACATTACCTGGAAGATTATTGTGACTGTGGAAGAAGGAAAAAAAGTTCTGGGGGATCTTGCAAAGGCAATTAAATACTCCTGAATGAAAGTGATATAATGATGTCTGAGATCACTCATCGACCAGATGTAATCACAGGGACTCATTCAACCACAAAAGGGCAAGAAAACCCAAGTCAGTCTACTGTCTGGAAAGGATATAACCAGAATTAGGGGTGGGTAAATGGTAAGTCATTAATGTTAAATTACATCTGTAACCACAGGGATGCTGAGACTGGTTCATTGAATTTTACAAGAGTTGGTTTTGTTTATATCTTCTCAACTCCTTATCTGGTGATACCACCTTGGAAGTTTGGATGATTACACCATAGATAACAACCAAAACTACAAATGGGGTCTTTTTTCTACCCCTGATAACCAATAGTTAAACATTTGTAGCACATCATTGAGTGTAATGTTATGAAGACCAAAAAAAAAAAAAAAAAAAAAAAGCTACTGAAAGCAAAGCAAATATTTTATGCTCATATCATGATAATTTCAAACATATCTTTATCCTGTCCCCTACATTTGTAGAAAGTGCTTATGAGTAGAAAAAATAATCTAATTGAAAAATGAATTAGTCCTAAGTTATTTCATGAGCTAGAATCCTCAGGAAAGTAGATGTCCCTGATCTCCTTAATTAAAAATAGCCAGTTTCAGCTTCCTTACAAATAAAGTAAGTTATTGATACCTTGATGAAATTGTGCATTTTTAAGTTCCATGATATTGCAGACTAGAGCTCTATATACTAGCGAAAGTCTTTCAATGCTGGAGAGAACATATTTTCAGAGCTGAGCTAATATTACCTGCAACATCTTACAGATTGCATTAAAACATGTTAAGTCACAATTAGAGAAATCCATTATTCTATTTTCTTAAATTTTACCTATATTCAACTACCTAAAGTTGTTTTCTCCAGAAATATACTTTGTTAGGTTAAAACAAATGTATATATAAAAATTGTTTCTGATATTTTATTTTCATCAATTAAATATCCTATAATCACAGAAAATTTAGGCCAGACAAGTTAAACAGGCATGAAAAATTTTATTTAAGACTACCACAATAGGGGAGAGAAAAGGAATTCAATTCCACAGAAACAAAATGCTGATGGGTTTTTTTTAGTGTTGATGTAAACCAGTGAAAAAGTACTGGAGGATGTTGAGTGGGAAGACGGTGGTTGGTCAATGCAATTAGGCCACCTGTGCTTGCCAGCTGGCACTTAACAAGTTAGGACCCAACTATCCCAAAGAAACAGATGGAAAGAGGTGCTTCTATGATGATTACCACAGAAAAGATGACTCCCAAGTCCGTGAGAAAGATATCCCTTGGTTATAAAACTGCCAAGAGATTGGGAGAATGTTTACATCTCAAAGGGTCAGAGAAAGAATTTACAAATACAAGTTTTCTAAAGTAAATGCTCGAAGAAAAGGGAGGTCAGGGGCCTAAAGTCAAGAAAACTAACTGTGTAAAGGTTAGTCAAGCTAAAGGCACTTTTTAAAACCTTGATGGTCATTCCTAGTACTTTAATATGATGTAACCAATGAGTTTGGTGTCAGTCAATAGTCATATAAATTGCATTTAATTATTTTCCATAAGCCATATTTTCTCCATATTCATTTGTCATTCTCATGTGTAAGATCAAGTTTGGAGGTTGGTTCAATAGGAAGAAAAGTAAGTATTGCAGTACTAGAAAACACTAGAATTAAATGTCACATCTCTAAACAAAGCAGTCCTTGGTTTTGATGTTTCTGTAGAATGAATATTTGTGTCCCTGCAATATTTCTATCTTGAAATCCTTATATCCAATGTAATTGTATTTATAAGTGGGGCCTTAAGAGGTGATCAGATAATGAGGGCAGAGCCCTAATAAACAGGGTCAGTGTCCTTATAAAAGAGAATTCAGATAGATTCCTGGATTTTTCCACCATGCAAAGACAGCAAAAAGATGGTTGTTTACAAACAAGGAAGCAGGTTCTCACCAGGCACTAAATTGGCCAGCACCTTGATCTTCCCAGCCTACAGAAGTATGAGAAATAAATTTCTGTTGTTTATAAGGCACCTGGTCTGTGGTATTTTATTACATCAGCTTGAATGAACTAAGACAGAAATTGGTTCTGAGAAATGGAGTGTTGTTGTAACACAAATACCTAAAAAATAAAAGTTGCTTCAGAAACGGGCAGTGGGTAGAGATTGGAGAAGTTCTGAGGTACATGTTAGAAAAAGCTTACATTGCTGTGAGTGGACCTTTAAAGGAGATTCTGATGAGAAGTCAGAAAGAAAAGACAAGAGATAGAGAAGAAGCCTTGATCTTCTTAGAGGATATTTAAGTAATTTCCAACAATGTAAGAATTTGGATGGTAAAGATCATTCTGATGAGGTCTCAGAGATAGCGAACATGTTATTTTATATCTAGATATACATATTTATGTATCTGGATATAAAATGGTAAAGAACTTGGCTCAATTGTGTTTGTGTTCTATTGTTCTGTGGGAGACAGAAATTGTAAGCAATGATATTGGATACTTAGCTAAAGCCATCTATAAGCAAAGTGCTGAAGGTATGAATTGGCTTTGCCTGACTGCTTATAATAAAATGCAAAAAAAAAAAAAGCCAGCAATGATTTAAAGATGGAATTGTCAATCAAAAAGGAAGCAGAACTTAAAGATTTAGAAAATTCTCAGCTCTTCTATATTGCAAATAAATAAATAAATTAATTAATTAATTAAATAACTAAGGGCACTGAGGGTATAGCCAAGTGATCCTTTGATAAGATTTGTATGGATCCCCTGTTTCAACAGAAGCCAGGAGCTATTTTATAAAATGACAGAAAAATGGGCCTGAAAAAAATTCAGAGATCGCCAAAGGTGCAACTCTCCTCACAGGCCCAGAGTGCAAGCACCCAGGAAGCAGAGTGATTTCAAAGGAGGGGCTGTCAGTCTGGGACGTCAGTGAGCTTGGCCTGACATGCCTCACATCATGTCCTCCCTACACTCTGGTTCTATGCTCTTAGCCACTCCAGGTGAGGATCCGATGGGCATGGCTGCCTGCACATTGCTTTCAAGGATAGAGCTCCCTGGAACCATAAATGTGCAACCCAGTCACAGAACTCTGACAAATGGAACCACTTCCAAGAAACATCATGGGGACAAGACAAAGGAATACAGCCACTGTGGGAGCAGAGCCACCCAAAGCTGTGGGGGCAGGGCTGCACTGAATGTTGTGGAATCTGGACTGCCACCACAGTATGTCCAGAAGGTGGAACATCTGTCTCAGTGGGTCTGGAAAGCAGAGCATCAAGACAAAGAATAATTCCTGAGCCTTAATGTTAAATGCTGTTTGTCCAATTAGGTTTTAGACTTAGAGGGAACTGTGATCCCTTTTTCTTTCTTATTTCTCTCTTTTGGAATGTGAACGTCTCCCTGTGTCTATCACACCATTGTATTTTGGAAGCACATTACTTTTTGAGTTCACAGGTTCACATGGAAAGCAATTTGCTTAAGGATGAATTACTCCTTGAATCCCACCTATATCTACTTTAGATGATATTTAGATCAGATTTTGGACTTAGACTTTCAAGTTGATACTGGAATGAGTTAAGACTTTCCTATTTTAATGGAATAAATGTATTTTACGTGCAGGAAGGACATTAACTTGGGGGACTGGGTGTGGAATTCTATAGTTAAATGTTTGTGTCACTGAAAAATTTATATGTTGAAATCCTAATACCCCATGTGATATAATATTTTCAGGTGTGGAGTGTTTGGGAAGTGATTAGGTCATGAGGGTGGGGCCCTCATAAATACAATTGTGCCCTTATAAAAGAAAGTTCAGAGAGAGCTTCTTTTTCCCTTCTGCCATAGGAAAATACAGTGAAAAGATGGCCATCTATGAACCAGGAAGCAAATTCTCACCAGACACCAAATCTGCTGAATAATTGATCTTGGACTTCCCAGGCTCCAGAACTATGAGAAATAAACTTCTCTTGCCATAAGCCACTCAGATATTCTGTTATAGCAGCCCAAGTGGCTTAAGACAGATGTTGAGATATGTTTTTTCCATGATTATCTGTTATGAGCTAGTTACTAATAATAGTTAATGGCACTTATGTTATAAAATGTTTATTTTAAAATATAAGTTAGAAAAAGTAGAAAAATAGAGTTGAAAACTTATTTAGAAGTTAAAATGGCTGACAATAGCCGAGGCACCCTTCCTGAAAGAAGAAAAGGTGCTGACAAAGACAATGACATATGAATAGAAATTATTCCATGCATGCATGTGGGACCTTGTTAGTTGACAGAAGTGGCACTAGAAATCATTGATAAAAAGTGGACTTCTAAATAAAAAGCTTCTTAGAATACTGGGTATCCATGTAGGAAAGAATCAGATTGTGTCCCTACATTACACCATACATAAAAATCAGTTCCTTGTGTATCAGAGTTCTACATGCAAAGGGAAAAATTATGAATATTTTAGAGGATAATAAAAATATCTTTATAATTTCAGGGTAATAAATGATTTATTAAAACACAATCAGTTATTAATTATAATAGAAAATATTAAAGTATTCAATAGTATTACAAATCATTCTTCTACAAAGACAATGTAGAAAACACTGAGTGTGAACAAATGTTTGCAACACACATAACCAACAAAATAATTGACAGTTAAAATATATTGAAAACTCCTACATTTAATTAGGAGAAGGAGAGAGAACCCACTTAAAAATAGAAGCTGTAAATGACCACTTCACAAGAGGAAACTCAATTAGACAATAAACAAATGAAAAGACGTCAACTAGTTAGCAAAAATTCAAATTAAAATCACATAGTAAATCTATTATGCACACATCAAATGGGAAAAAAATGTAATTCTAATTTCGCAAAGGAGAACATTCATATGCTATTGAGAGTATAAAAGTTATTGCCACTTTGGGAAAAAATTGAAGTCATCTAATAAATTTGCATTCCCGCATACCCTATAACCCATCAGTTTCAGTCATAAATATATACCTTAGGCAAATTCTTGTACATTTGTGCTAGGATATTCATACAAAAATATATAGAGAACATTATTATTTATAGGAGAAGCAGGAGACAATTTATCTCCATCAAGAGCAGAATGGGCAAACACGCTATTTTATACTATGAAATATTCTAGTGAGATGGCACATATCAAAATGATTAAGAATACAGTACTTGGAGCCAGATTACATAGATTCATATCTGAGTTTCATCAATAATGAACTCAGATTGGTATTGTATTTAATAATAACTTCTACAGTTAAGTGAGGATGATATCATCATGGTTTAAACAATAAAATTGAATAAGTGACAGTTACATAACAGTGTAAATAGCTCTAATAAAGATAACATAGAGCAAAGAAAAAGACAAATATTGTATATGGCATAATTTCATTTGTATAAGCCTTAGAGACAGAAAAATATATATTATTGGGGATATATACAGTAACATATTATATTAATATTATATATAGATATATAATATTATATAAAAATGGTTATATAATATATATAAATATACAATATAGGGATGGCTGTTTGACTCAGTTGGTTAAGCATACAAGTCCTGATTTTGGCTCAGGTCATGATCTCACTGTTCATGAGTTTGAGCCCCACATCGGGCTCTGTGCTGGTAGTGCAGATCCTGCTTGGGATTCTTTCTCTCTCTCTCTCTCTCTCTCTCTCTCTCTTCCTCCCGTGTTTATGTTCTCTCTCTCTCTCTCAAAATAAATAAACATTTAAAAATGAAAAATAAATAAATAGGGGTGCCTGGGTGGCTCGGTTAAGTGTCCGACTTTGGTTCAGGTCATGATCTCACGGTTTGTAAGTTCGAGCCCCACTCGGGCTCTGTGTTGACAGCTTGGAGCCTGGAGCCTGCTTCCGATTCTTTGTCACTTTCTCTCTCTCTGCCTCTCCCTTGCTCATGCTCTGTCTCTCTCTCACAATAATAAATAAACGTTAAAAAAATTAAAAAATATATAAATATATATATGTTTATATATATATATAAACATATAAAGCATAAAAATAAAATGCAGTCCAAATGTCTACATAGCGTTTACTTTAAGGAGTGGTAGAGAGATGTGATTATAAAAAGCAGCATCAGCGTTATTGGGAAGATTCTCATTTGTGAACTGCATGGTAGATACACGGTTGTGTTTTTATATTAAGCTTTAATCTGCTCGTTTAGATTTTATTCACTATTCTATACATATATCTCACAATTAAAAATGCACAAACAAAAATAAATACATGGGTAAAATTAATTGGAACAAATGTGAGGTTTTGTTTACAATAACAAGATATAAACTTACACCAAAATGCTTTCCTGAATGGCAGAGGTAAGAAAGGCCAGCCAGAAATTAGCTATATGTGACATGTGATCACTGGGGTTCAGATAAGGATGGGAGGGAACATCATTTCTAATTTAATTACTTTGGTAATTTGTATATGTAGTGAATATAGTAATAGCTGCCTTTAGGGAGATGTTTCAGACTAATAATTTGTTTCCCTTTGACAGTAATGGTCTTTCCATGAATCCTTTATTCTGCCCAGCCTAGAAACTTCTTTTAATGTTTACTTTGAGAGAGAAAAAGCATGTGTGAGTGTGAATGGGGGAGGGGCAGAAAGAGAGCAAGACAGAATCCCAAACAGGTTCCACACTTTCAGCACAGCGCCTGATGTGCAGCCCACGGAACCATGAGACCATAACCTGAAAAGAAATCAAGAGTTGGACACTTAACTGACTGAGCTGCCCAGGCACCCATGGAAAGTTTGTTTTTAAGGTACAGATAACATAAAGTATGTGCTCTACTTATTATAAAACTGTCCATTGTGTAGACATCATTTTTAAAGAGAAGACAGTTTCTTTTACAATGAGAAGTTTATATGTGTACTAATTATCTAAATGTAACTATCTTAAGCTCAATTTATAATTGAGAGTGTCTTACACAATAAAACACAGTACTCAACTGAGTTGGGAACTGAAATTATTTTGAGCCTATAGTTTGGTCAAGAGCCAGGTGAACTGGTTAGTGAGCAGAGATGTTTCACCAAGCACTATTCTCAAATCATTCTAATTATGATTTTTTTATAATCCTCCAGTGCGTATAGACGGTACCAGAGAGACACTTTAAATTTGGCTTTTTAATATTTTTTGTATCACGTATACCAGTGTTTTGTTGATTGTTTAAATATTGGTTTTGGTTTAAATTCTGAAATAAAACTCATATTTTTTGGAGTCTGTTATTCCAGAGTTAATCGGGTTATACAAAATATATATATATAGTAATAGCCCTTGGACTCCTACAAAAAGGGAAGGAACATTTATATTGCTTTAATGTAAGTAGATCCACAAGTTTAAATATAATCTATGTTCATATGACTGCTACAAGATATCACTAACCATGAAACAAATGAATAAATTATTTTTACCTAATATATTCCTAAAAGAGTCCATTTACTGTGATGGTTGAAAGTTTTAGAAGCCCTGAAACAGAGTCTCTCAATATGCAAGTTGAAATCTTTTTCACTGTTGGTAAATAGAAACAAAAAATTAGAAGGTATAAGCTGAGAATATGTGGTTGTGCTGTAAGCCTGAAAATTTCTCTGAACCAAATAGGTTGTCATAAGTATCAAAGAGAGAAACAGAATGCAATGAGAATTCTTTTCAGTGTTCATACTCATAATATTGTAAGGGATACTGAGGTAGTCTGGTTTAAAAATCTTCCTCTTAAGAAAATTAAGCTTCCAATAGGATAAAAATTTGTGCAAGATAAATAGTTATTAATTAATCAGGACCAAAATGTGAGTGTGCTAGCCCTTAATTGTTAGCTTTCCTTGACAACATATTGCTGAAAACTACGTTTATTTCAGGAGATGTGTAGTTATTTTCCAGTAGCAGCATTTTTCCCCCTAAGCTTCTTTTGCTCTTTTCTTCAGAACTATTTTTTTCTGGAATACAATATGAATTGAAATATATTTTAGCATTATATAAAATGTTATATAAATGAGGCTTGTCACAACCAAAGATTCTATTCTAAAACCCAGACTTGATAGTCATACAGAAATAGCATGATGACTAACCACCAGGGCTCTCCAGAAAGACTGGGAGCCTATTTAAAAGTTAATAAAAATTCTTCTCCGTATTCTCATTAGTCTTGGCTGACAGTCTCAATCACAATTCCATACAGACTAAAGTAGAATCATGAAAATTTCAAAGGCTGCACAACCGGAGGTAAAATCTCCCAATGCTGACAGCCAAACCTATGAGTCTGCAACATTTATCGTGTGCCTGCTATGGACAGATGTTGAAACCCCATGACAGTGGTCAATGAAACCAAATCTCCTTCCTTCTCTGAAAAGAAAGAAAGAAGAAAGAAAGAAAGAAAGAAAGAAAGAAAGAAAGAAAGAAAGAAGAAAGAAAGGAAAGAAAGGAAGGAAGGAAGGAAGGAAGGAAGGAAGGAAGAAAAATAATTTCACAGTCTAGATAGGGAGAATAATATCTAGCATCTGTTGAATTCTTATACGTTACCAACTGGCATCATATATATAATAACCTTATTTCATGCTCACTCAACGATATATATTTTTCTTCCCATTTTACTGAGTAAGAAATTGAAGTACAAATAATTTAACTGAATGACTCAAGTCAATAAGCCATTCCATTTTTTTTAGCTTATATATTTCTCATAGGCTAAAGATAGTTAAATAGAAAATTATAATCTGAGCTGTGGATGCTATTTCCTGTATTTTTATATTAGGAAATCATGAGAATTATTTTTTTCTCAATGAAAACTATCAGCTGACTGTACCCAATTCCCATCTGATTACATGTGTATTCTCCAGCAAGTCTTTCTCTGGTTCTAGTATCTCTTTTCAATTTTTACCAAACCCCGGGTATTGATACCACATGCTAGACCTGAGTATCATTCATAAGAAAACTAACCATAGATATTTTATTTATTTATTTATTTATTTATTTATTTATTTATTTATTTATTTTTTGAGACAGAGAGAGACAGAGCATGAGCACGGGAGGGTCAGAGAGAGAGGGAGACACAATCCAAATCAGGCTCCAGGCTCTGAGCTGTCAGCACAGAGTCCGACGTGGGGCTCAAACTCACGAAGTGTGAGATCATGACCTGAGCTGAAGTCGGACACTCAACCGACTGAGCCACCCAGGCGCCCCTAGATATTTTAGAATAAAAGTGACCCTAGACATCACTAGAACTAATATTTTCTTTCTGTTTCTTCAGGTGAGGAGACTAAGCCTAGAAAAACAAAGCACTTTCAGAAAACGCAGAGCTGGATAGTTCATTGAAAAGTTTGGGGTAGAGGGAGGGATGAGGAATAAAATCTGAGTTATTGACTCTAATCTGGTAGTATTTTTCCATATTTTATTGTGTCTTAGCATTGAGATGGACTTTTATACTTTATTTTCCAAAATGAATATTGATAGATTGTAGGTAAAAGTCTGAATTTTGAGTATTCTATTTCCATCAGTTTATTTCCACAACATTTAATTTTGAAAACATAACTTTTATTTTTGCTTTAATGTCTCATACTTTACTTGCCAGTTTATTAATTCAATAAATATTATTTATTGATCATAATGCACATACTACATATAGAAATATATATTTTTATGAATATCTATGTTAAAATTTACTGCCTTAGTTAATTACTCCAAGATATCAGTTAAAAAAAAAAGGAATCAGTTCAACTATTAGTTTAACACAATTGTTCTTACTTTCAAATCCAAATAAAAGTTTTAAATAATGCAGTCTCTTTAGAGAATAAAAAGTTTAAAATTTTGAATACTTAAAATGAGAATTCTAGATTAGTAACAATATCTATAATTTATATAGCATATAATAGATGCCAGCTAGGAAGAGTGGTAAACATTTTACAAATATATTCTAATTTATGCCTCAAATTTAGCTTATGGGATTGGTACTAATGTTATTTTCATTCTATAAATGCAGAAACTGAAATTCAGGTAGGTTAAATCATTTACACCAGGCCATGTGTAGCTTACTAAGATGTAGAAACACAAAACCTCTCATTATCCCTTTGGTTTACTTTCCCACTCTAGAATGTTTACTGACTAAATATCTGTTGCTAGTAGCAACAACATGGCATACAAACTGCTTTCTCTAAACACATATTGTGTGGAAGAATAGAAAATTTTAAATAATTTAAATAATCTAATTTTGTCATATGAAGAACTCGTATAGAAAATCAAATTCTTTAACAAGCCGTTCCAACCAGCTGGCTCTTACTTCCAAGCCAGAGGGGAGAAGGTATAAACGAGGCATACATCACCCATCTTTGCCTGTCAAATCTGCAAATATTAAAACAAGATAAATTAAAAAGTAGAGATGGGTAAGTGAATCATATTTCTTTAATGTATGTCTTTAAAGAAGCCCTCTAGCTTTATCATCCAATTTGTCAATTACAGTGATTTCTAAGATATAACACTTTGTCTGTATAGCCACAGCTCTTCCATAGAAGTTTCTGTTAAATTAAAAAAAAAAAAAAAAAAAACATTTTGTTAGAATATCCAATAGAGGAAATGTTGCAAGTCATGGAGGGAACTCTTCAAATTTAGTGCATTTTAGCTTCAGGCTTGAGAAGCAATTTAGGTCTTCAGGGTTTATTTGCTGTAATAGGGCTGTTAAATGGAGACATACTAAGCTTTCACACAATCTTTGGAATTGCACCCACAGGACCACTTGGTGCTGTTATCAAAAATAATTGCAAATAGAAAACACATTTTAAAATCTATTGTTTTAAAAGCTGTAGCCATGGATTCTGTGAACATTATTGTTCTACTAATGTCCCTAGGTTGGAAGAGACTATGTCAATGGAGAGAATGGTCCTAGGTAATGGTGTGTAGTACAGTGAAATACAGGAGGTTCAGCTGCAAACTCTTCCTGACTCTCACACATATGTTTACTTATTTTGTACAACTGTCTCATTAAGGGCAGGACTTGCAGGTGGGATTGAAATTTTGCCCTGGGTTGAAAATATTTCTCCAAGGACTACTTTATATTAAATCTTTTAAGAGCTCCCTCAACTCTGAAATATCAGGGCTAGTACATCCACAGAAAAATATGGAATGTGATAAATATTGCTACATGGGCAGTCATATTACAATACATAAATGTAGCAAAGTAGCCCGCTGTATACCTTAAACTTATATGACGATAAATGTCAAATTTATTCAATTAAAAAAAGAAACGAAATAAAATAAGCAAACAGCAAAAGAGAGAAAGACGAAAATTGTAAATAGTGTAGTTTTTCTCTGTGATTTGGGGGGAGGCACAATTACTTTTCTCTATAGCACAAGAAAAGAAAAATTAGATTGGCAGGGCTTCTTACGTCTAGGGACAATGTGATATTTGTGGGGGTGCCTGGGTGGCTCAGTCGGTAAAGCGTCTGACCTCAGCTAAGGTCATGATCTCATGATTTGTGGGTTCGAGCCCCACATTGGGCTCTGTGCTGACAGCGCAGAGCCTGGAGCTTGGATTCTGTGTCCCCCTTTCTCTCTGCCCCTCCCCTGCTCACACTCTGTCTCTCAAAAATAAACATTAATACAAAAAAAATTTTTTAAACGTGTTGTTTGTAAAATTAAATCAGAAGTTGAAGAAGAAACTTAAATAACAGTGCTAAATAATTGCAAGTATCTATTGTAAGGTAGTATGAGAAGGTGTGGGAACTTGTCTATTATTTTGTATTCCAGTGAAATGAAAGTTTACATTATCTAACTCAGCAGTTGGCAATGATTAGCTCTACTTTAATATTTTCTTTTTAGGAAACATAAAAATCATGAAAGTAGTATTCACATGTATACCTGCTGTTACAATCTTAATAACAGAAAGTGACTCAAAGTTAACAAATAGAATAATGAATATAATATAAAAATGAATAATTCTATAGCTAAACTATTATTGAAATGTCTATATCTAAATAGTGAGCATCTGTTTTTCAAATAAAACTTTTTAAAGTTAACCTATATCATATAAACTCATTGAGACATGTACATAAATGTGATAATAATAATAACACAGTCTCTAAATATACACATGTACCCAAGTGAGTATCACTCTGATTTGTGTCAAATGATTTACTATGCATCCAGAAGTTGTACACCGAATAAGCAGAACTCATGGAATCAGATAATCATGAAATGTCATCTCTTACTCTCCAATTAAACGCATTTCAGTGATGCTGGGTTTTCTACTGATTGGAAAGGAAACTCTGGCAGAATCAATGTGTTTATATTTAAAACAATAATCAAATTAGACATTAAGTCTCAAATCACAGTTTATTTTCAGAAATAAAACTGTTCAGTTCAATTTTATTTCTATAGAATAGCAACAAAAATTGGAAAACTCAATTTAATGTATCACTTATAACAGGATCAATAAGCAACAAATAACTACAAAATTTATCAAATATTGTGAATGACATATATCCTAAATTATTTAACATTACACAGAGAAATGTATGCAGTCTAAATCAGACATATACCACACACAGATGAACTCAAGGTTAAACTGTTAATTCTCTATAACTTGTTAGATTCAATGAAAATTAATATTCCTGTAAGTTTCATTATTAGAACTGAGTGTAGGGGCACCTGGGTGCCTCAGTCAGTTAAGTGTCCGACTTTGGCTCAGGTCACGATCTCAGGGCTCGTGGGTCAGAGCCCCACATAGACTCTATGCTGACAGTGCGGAGCCTGGACCATGCTTCAGATTCTGTCTCTCTCCCTCTCTCTCCCTCTCTCTCTCTCTCTCTGCCCCTCCCTTGCTCACACTCTGTCTCTCTTTCTCTGTCTCTCTCAAAAAATAAATAAATAGTAAAAAAATTGAGTATAAATTCCGTAGAGAAATTTATCATAAAGTTCATATGGAAATGCAAAAGGCCAAAAAATTAGATAAGCTTGATGAGGAAAGTTGGAGAATTTTTATTACAAAATATCAATAATTAAGGCAAGGGGAACAAATAATTTGGGGACAGATAGAGTACAGAGCAACAAACAGACAATTGGAACAGACTGTAGAGTCCAGAAAGAGATCTATACATATGCAATAGATTTATAATAAAAGGACCACTCAAATCCAACAAAGCAACAATGTTCTTTTCAGCAAAATGTTCTGGATCTAGTGGAGTGTCAAATTGGCAAAAAGGTAAACCTTGACTCCTACTCTCACATCATATGCAAATATGAAAACCCCAGCTCTATTATAGACAATAATAAAATAAAATAATTAAACTCCTAAAGATAATAAGAGGAAAATGTCTTCATGAACTTGGGAGTAGGCAAAGATTTCCTAACCCATACATAAAAAACAAACAAACAAAAAAAAACAGATTAATATGAAAACTGATAAATTGAACACTGTTAAAGCTTAAAGACTTTGTGCATTGAAAGATTCCTTTAATTAGTGAAAACATTCACAGACTGTGAGAAGATATTGCTAATACATGTATCAAAAAGAACTCATATCTAGAATACATAGAGTTTCTCTATAAATTAGAAAAGAAAGGATAAACTCTCCCATCTTTCCAAGAGAAAATGAGCAAAATATTGGAACAGGCACTTTATACTTTTAAATTTTTTTTAATGTTTATTTTTGAGACAGAGAGAGACCGAGCATGAGCGGGGGAGGGGCAGAGAGAGAGGGAGACACAGAATCTGAAACAGGCTCCAGGCTCCGAGCTGTCAGCACAGAGCCCAACGCGGGATTCAAACTCACAGACTGCGAGATCATGATCTGTGGAACAGGCACTTTATAAAAGAGGACATTCAAATGTCCTATAAGCATATCTAAAGATGCTTAATCTCTTTAATCAAAAGGGAACTCTACTTTTTTTTTTATTTTAAAAATTTCTTCTTTTTTTTTTATTTTTTTCAATATATGAAGTTTATTGTCAAATTGGTTTCCATACAACACCCAGTGCTCATCCCAAAAGGTGCCCTCCTCAATACCCATCACCCACCCTCCCCTCCCTCCCACCCCCCATCAACCCTCAGTTTGTTCTCAGTTTTTAAGAGTCTCTTATGCTTTGGCTCTCTCCCACTCTAACCTCTTTTTTTTTTTTCCTTCCCCTCCCCCATGGGTTTCTGTTAAGTTTCTCAGGATCCACATAAGAGTGAAAACATATGGTATCTGTCTTTCTCTGTATGGCTTATTTCACTTAGCATCACACTCTCCAGTTCCATCCACGTTGCTACAAAGGGCCATATTTCGTTCTTTCTCATCGCCATGTAGTACTCCATTGTGTATATAAACCACAATTTCTTTATCCATTCATCAGTTGATGGACATTTAGGCTCTTTCCATAATTTGGCTATTGTTGAGAGTGCTGCTATAAACATTGGGGTACAAGTGCCCCTACGCATCAGTACTCCTGTATCCCTTGGGTAAATTCCTAGCAGTGCTATTGCTGGGTCATAGGGTAGGTCTATTTTTAATTTTCTGAGGAACCTCCACACTGTTTTCCAGAGTGGCTGTACCAGTTTGCATAAAAGGGAACTATAATTTAAAAGGACAATGGAATAATCCTACAACCACAAGAATAAGATAATCTTCATGAGGACAAAGATAATTCTAAAACAAGAATTCTATCCATTTTGAATGGCTACAAAAGGAAAAAAAAAATAGTGGCAAAACCAAGTGATGGTGGGATGTGTGTACAACTGCAATTCCCAAGAACTGCAGTTGCATTTTCAAAGAAAAAAAATAATGTTTATTTATATTTGAGAGGGACAGACATAGTGTGAGAGGTCGGGGTGGGGGGGAGTGGCAAAGAGATGGAGACAGAATCCCAAGCAGGCTCCAGGCTCTGAGCTGTCAGCACAGACCACAACGCGGGCTCTGCCTCGAACTCAGGAGCCTTGAGATCATGACCTGAACTGAAGTCCGATGCTTAGCCCCCTGAGGCACCCAGGTGCCCCTGCAGTTGAAAATTTTAATTGTTAAATCTTTTTGAAAAAACTATGTGTCGGTGTCCGCCAAATGTAAATATATGCATATCCGATATTCCAGCCATTACCACCTCTACCCATCCTACTACTGCCCAAAAGTAACATGAAAATTTTGTATCAAAAGACATGCACAAGAATTTTCCTACCATTGTTATTTACAGTTGTCAGAACTGAAAATATTTCACTTGGACATTAGCAACAGAGTAATAAATATATTGTGGGCTAGCATATAATATAATGCTTCAATAGAGGAGAGACAACATGCAATGGAAATGAATTGTTTTGACGTAGCATTAGGTAAAATGATCAAGAAAGTACACACAATTTTATTGCCTTTACATAATAAAATTTGGCTTAAGTACATTAATGTGGAAGAAGTCAGAAAGATAGTTTCTCTGAGGAGGAAGCATGGTGAAGAAGTCTAGAATTCCTTAAACACTGGTGCATAGTCGTAAGTTTGGTTTTTTAATCATCTTTTTCTGCTAGTTCTACTATCTCTGTCATTTACAGATTTATTTCCCTACTGATTTTTTTCCTGGTGTTGAGTCACATTTTCTTGTTCTTGGCCTGCATGAGAATTTTTGATTGGATGTTAACATTGCAAATGTGGTATTTTGAGTATCTGGATTTATGTATTCTGGGAAAGAATGCAATGCTTTGTTTTGCCACAGAATTGAGTTACATGCTGAGTACTTTGATTATTTTGAAATTTGTTTTTATAATTTGCCCAGGTGGCTCTAAAAGAGCCTGCACTTCAGAGAGTTCAGTGTCACTACAAAGTCACGACTCATCTGGGCTCTCTAGGATCACTCCGAGTGATCTCTGAGGGTGCTCCATTCTGGCTAGGGATAGTACATCTCATTGTGTACTGAGCTCTGGAAATTTTCAGTTTATAACTCTGGTTGTTGTTTGCCTGGTCCTTGGGAGTTTCACATTTCTCATGGCCGTCTAGTAGTCAGCAAACACTCTAGAGGCCACCACTGCAAATCTCCGGAGGTCTTTTTCTACACAGATCCCTCATGCCCAGAAAACTATGCTGAAATTTCCAAGCACCTCAGCAACCCTAACTGTTATTACTAATTCCTTAACTCAGGGAGGCTCCCTTGTTCAGTTTGGGATTCCCTTCTTTGGACTGTGTACTGGAAAATGTCTTAAACAGGAAAGCCAGGATGATTTTAAGTCTTAGTCCATGTGTCTCCCTTTTCTCAGGGATCACAGTCATTTGTTGCCTATTGTCTGATGTCTGAAAAGAGTAATCCCATACATTTCGTTTTCTATGCTAGTTTTATCGCAGGAGGTTAAATCTGGTCCTTGTTAGACCATTAGGGCCGTTAGCCAAAGTCTTCATCTTTAATAATAGATTTTTTTAATGTTTAAAAAAGTTTTTATAATTGATTTTGCTTATTTTTGATATGTTTGATTTCTGAAAATCAGAAATCTATTTTATGTAATTCCTATTTTATATAATTCAATTAGTTGCTTTCGAAGTATAGTAAAATTTCAGAATGCAAGTAAATTGTTTGGTAAGTATTCCTCAAGGTGAGCAAACATTTCCAATAAATTTTAACCTGATAAACAAGTGATGTCTCGCAATACAAGTAGGACGTGACACTGAACGTCACATGATCACAACTGAGACAATGGTTCTTCTCTCTCTGTCTCTGTCTCTCTCTCTGTCTTGCTGTGAGATGGTGGGTGATCGTCTCCCATGCTTAGATGCTTGGTCTCAGGCTGTGGGGTTTGGCAACAATCAGTGATTTTTCAGAACATTGGAAGGTGCCCACACTGGCACTAGTGTATTTTTTGTCACTTCAAAGCACCTGTGGACAGTCCTTTGCTTTTCCATACAAGAGGAAGCCTAGGAATGCTTTGCTTCATTCTAGGTCAGGCTGCCTGCAGATATAGACCCTTTCCTCTGCTACCTTATTGCCAGTTCCACTAAGTACAGTATATGACAAGAGTTTCTTAATACTGTTCTGTAGTCAACATCCGTGCGAGTGTATACAATGGCCCCCATGCAGAAAAAGATTCCTTTGAACCAGTAGATAGCAGTGATCCCATTAGTGATAGTGAAAGTTGTCCTACATAATAACCCTCCTCTCTCCTGTCTCCCTCACATCAGCCACAAAGGTTTTCAAAGATAAGTGCAGGTTAATTTATTACTTTTAAGATTTTGTATTTTCTTTATTATTTTGTATTATATTACAGTTTTGTAATCATTTTTATATGAATATTTTTGGGTTGTGGAAAGAATTATCCGAGTTTCCATGATTTCTTATGGGACAATTCACTTTGATATATAAGTGCTTTGTATTACAAGCATGTTTCCAGAATGAATTAGGCTCGCAAAGCAATGCTGTACTGTACTTATAAGGTACTCAAACTGTGACCATCTGTCTTTTGTCACCTATCTATCATTTTTTACCAGCTACTAAGTTCTTCATTGATTAATCCTCTTATATGTATATTTCTCACAGAGCAATGAGGGAATCTAAACTCTATTTGTCAAAGGTTAAAACTGTGCTAAGTATTAAATGGATAAATAGAATAATATTTTTAACATTCATTTGTATTTGAGAGACTGAGAGAGAAAGAGCACAAGCGGGGGAGGGCCAGAGACACAAATCTGAAGCAGGCTCCAGGCTCTGAGCTGTCAGCACAGAGCCTGGTGCAAGGCTGGAGCCCAGGACTGTGAGATCCTGACCTGAGCTGAAATCAGGCGCCCAATGCACAGAGACACCCAGGCTCCCCAATAACATATCAATTTAATTTATAGGCAAGGTAATATTCTCAAAGTGGCATAGCATAATTTAATGCACCCAAACAAGGGTTGAACCCCAGGTCTGTTTTTATTAGCGCTGTATCCATTAGCAAGTTTTAATTCCTTATGAACCCCAATGTTCTTATCCCTAAAATGGAAATAATAATTTGTCACTTGATGTGATTAAAAGAGATAAAGCATGCATTTAGTGAACAGTCAATATTATGATAACACCTTCATTATTTTCTACTATTTCTATTTTTATTGCAAGTTTCCTAAAAGCTAAGTTATCTGACTTTTAAGCACAGAAAAAATAAACAAAGCCTCTAATTGTCCTTACAAAATGAAGAAATTTTAAATTGAATTTTTGGTATTAATAAGGAACTCTGATTTATTATATTTAATAATATAATAAATATTATAATATATATATTTATAATATAATAAATCTTGTTTATTAATATATTATCATATTCTTTGTTATTAATACATCTGTAGACAAATTTAATTCATAGACAGTTACTTGTAACCATGTTTCTGAGCTATTTCATGTCTTGTGTCTCTGCTTCAACCACCAATATGTGTCTTGAGCATAACAAACAAACCACTGGTAATTCAATACCATATGCTAAGAAATCAAATTCATTGGTAATGCATATGCTGTTGAAAAGATGAACAAGATGAATTATACCATGAGATAAGGAGCCTTGTCTTCAAGGTTTCTACAAAATTCTGGAATCAGCTGCTTTATTATCCTGACACTTTCTATTAATGATAACCCGGTTCAATACATTAAAACACTTTCTAGGGGACTACACATTCATTATGGTAATGCAGTTATAGAAGCATAATCACAAAAGACATAAACTGTGGCAAACTTGCCTGATGTGTGCAAGGATGACGTTACATACTATTTAATTCTAACTGCCGTTGCTGATGTCAATTGCAGGATTCATTTTAATACAGGAAGAAATTAGTGAAATTAGACATCATTAAATAAAAAAGATCTCAACATAAACTTTCTCAGTGTTCTGCTGAAATAAAATAAAGGAAAAGTTTCAAAATATTCAGTAATCATGGAGGGTGATTTGATGTTGAATATTCATTGTGATTTCTTCATTGACTCATG
Source organism: Panthera leo (assembly GCF_018350215.1). Taxonomy (NCBI): domain Eukaryota; kingdom Metazoa; phylum Chordata; class Mammalia; order Carnivora; family Felidae; genus Panthera; species Panthera leo. Next base: position 166,784,929 of record NC_056682.1, read on the forward strand.
TTATATAGAAGGGCATTTCTTAATTTACAATGTAAAAGGAATTTGAATAATCTTTTAATTATTGGCTTCCAATATGATTACAATGTAGTGAGATAATATTCTCCTTATGAATTGAAAGCTGAAATTTGTTGAGGCTTGGTATAGTTAGTTTTACCATTCTCTGTATTCAATTATGCTTATTCCTCTGGATCTTTAAGTACTCATTTGTGCTTTATCTTTGATTTTCAGGAATTCAATTATGTTATAAGTGTGATTTTATTTGTATTTATCTTTCTTGGGGTTCATTGAACTTGAAACTGTGAAATTATGTTTTCCACCAATTTTGAGAAAATGTCAGCCATTATTTCTTCCCATTTGTTTTCAATATTTTCTCTCTCCTCTAGCCCGGAGTCTGTCATTATTGATTTGCTAGACCACTTTATATTGTTCCACAGTGCACTGATACAGTGTTCACTTTTATTCAATTTTTTTAATCTCTGTTCTGAAAATTGGATAATTTCTATTAATTTAGCTCATTCAGTACTTTTTACATGGGCTTTATTTTTAGAGCAGTTTTAGGTTTGTAGAAAATCAAGCAGGAAAGAGATTTCCCATATAACTCCTATCCCCACAAGTGCATAGTCACACTCTTTTCAACATCTCCCACCACAGTGGTACCTTTATTACAACTGATTAAACCTACATTGACACATCATTATCACTCAAATTCATAGTTTACTTTAGGGTTCACCCTTGATATTGTACATTCAATAGGTTTTGACAAATGTTTAATTGTCATTATACTCACCATTCATCCCTCCCTACTTCCAAACCTTTAGAAACAACTTTTTACCATCTCCATAGTTATTCCTTTTCCATAATGGCAAAGGTTTAGAATCAACCAGAATGCAACCTTCTTGGTGTCATTCACTTGGTGATATGCATTTACGTTCCTCCATGTCTTTCCATGATGTAATAGCTCATTTCTTTTTAGTGCTAAACAATATTCCATTGTCTGGATGTACCACAGTTTATTTAGTCATTCACCCACTGAAGGATATTTTGAATGCTTTCAGTTTGGGCAATTATGAATACTACTGTCATCATCCACTTACAGGTTTATGTTTGGACATAAGTTTTCAATTCCTCTGAGTAGATACAAAAGAGCACAATTGCTGGGTTTCATGGTAAGAGTATGTTTAATTTTGTAACAAACCACCAAACTGTCTTCTAAAATGGCTATGTTGTGTATTACCACCAGCAATGATTGAGAGTTCCTATGGCTCCACAATCTTGCTTGTATTTGGTGTTGTCAGAGGTCCAGATTTAGGCCATTTCTCAAAGTGAAGTGTAGTGGCATGTAATTGTTTTAATTTGCGTCTCTCTGATGAAACATGATGTGGAACATCTTTCCATATGCTTTTTTTGCCATCTGCATACAGTCTTTGCTGAAGTGTTTAAGGTCTTAGCCTATTTTTTAAATCGGGTTGTATATTCTCTTATTATAGAGAATCTTTGTATATTGTGGTAACAGTCTTTTGTCAGATATGTCTTTTGTAAATGTTTTCTCCTAATCTGTGGCTTGTGTTTTCATTCTCTTGACAGTGTCTTTTGCAGAACAGACATTTTTAACTTTTAATAAAATCCAGTTTATCAATTATTCCTTTCATGGAGCATACCTTTGGTGTTTCACCTAAAAATTCATCACCATTCCCATACCTAGAACAAATAATCCTAAGTGTTTCATAGAGCCACAAAAGACCCAGAATAGCCAAAATAATCGTGAAAAAGAATAATAAAGCTGTAGTTATCACAATTCCAGATTTCAAGATATAGTACAAAGCCATACTAATCAAAACAGGAAGGTACTGGCAAAACGAAACAAAACAAAACAAAAAAAGCAAGCACATAGATCAATGAAACAGAATAGAGAGCCCAGAAATAGACCTGCACTTATATGGCCAATTATTCTATGAAAAAGAAGGAAAAAATATGCAGTAGGAAAAAGGCAGTCTCTTCAATAAATGGTGCCAGAAAAATTGGATACCCAAATACAAAAAAAAAAAAAAAAAAAGAAAGAAAGAAAGAAAAGAAAAGAAAAGAAAAGAAAAAAAGAACCTAGACCACTCTCTAACACCATTACACAAAAATAAACTCAAAATGGACTGAAGACTTAAATGTGATGCCTGAAACTATAAAAATCCTAAATGAAATCACAGGGATGAAACTCTGATATTGGTTATGACAACATTTTTCTATGTATATCTCCTAAGGCAAGGGAAACAAAAGTGAAAATAAACTATCGGGACTACACCAAAATAAAAAGCATTTGTACAGCAAAGGAAACAATCAACAACAGAAAAAGTCAACCTAATGAGTGGGAGAAGAAGTTTGCAAATGATATATCCAATAATTGGTTAATATTCAAAATATAAAAATAACTTTATACAATTCAACACCAAATAACCCACAACTAACCTGATTAAAATATGGGCAGAGGACCTGAAAAGAAATTTTTCCAAAGAAGACATATGGGTGGCCAACAGACACATGAAAAGATACTCAACACCACTAGTAATCAGGGAAATGCACATTAAAACCATAAACCATGAGCTATCACCTCATGCCTGTTAGAATGGCTAAAATCAAGAAGACAGAAACACCATATGTTGGTGAGGGTGTGAAAAAAAAAGAACCTTCATGAACTGTTGGTGGGAATGAAAATTGGTGAAGCCATTGTGGAAGACAGTATGGAGTTTCCTCAAAAAATTAAAAATAAAGGTACTATATGATCCAGTAATTCAACTATTGGGTGTTTACTCAAAAAAATGAAAATACTAATTCAAAAATCTATATACACCCCTATGTTTATTGCAGCCTTATTTACAATAGCTAAGATATGAAAACAACCTAAATGTGCATCGATAGATGAATAGATAAGATGTGGTTCATATATACAATGGAATATATACAGCCTTTTTAAAGGCTGCCATGTCATTGTGACAACATGAATAAACCCAGAAGGTATTATGCTAGTTGAAATAAGTCAGACCGAGAAAGAAAAATACCATATGATTTCACTCATATGTGGAATCTAAAAAAAAAAAAAAAGAAAAAAGAAAAAACAAGCAAACAAAAAGTGGAATCAGAGAACTGATGGCTGCCAAAGGGGAGGTGGATTGGGGATAGGAAAAACAGGTGAAGGGGAGTGGGAGATTCACGTTTCCAGTTGTGGAATGAATATGTCATGCGAATAAAAGGCACAGCATTGGGAATATAGTTAATGATATCATAGTAGCGTTATATGATGACAAGGCAGCTACACCTGTGGTGAGCAGAGCTTCACACACAGAGAAGTTGAATCACTAATGTCATACTGTTTGTCAACTATACTCAAATATTTGAAAAATTATTTCAAAAATAAATAAAAAGTCATTTCCAAACCCAAAGTCATCTAGATTTTTCCTGTTGTCTTCTATAAGTCTTATAGCTCTGTATCATTTTTAGGTCTATGATTCATTGAGTTAATTTTTGTGAAGGGTGTAAGGTTTGTGTTCAGATTCATTCTTTTGTATGTAGATGTCTTATTTTTTTCTTTTTTTTAAGTTTATTTATTTTGATAGAGAGAGAGAATGAGAGCAGGGGCAGAGGCAGAGAGAGAGGGAGTGAAAGATAATCCCAGGCAGACTTTAAACTGTCAGCAAAGAACCTGACAAGGGGCTCAAACTCACAAACCATGAGATCATGATTTGCACTGAAATCAAGACTCAGTCACTTATGGGGTACATTGGTGGCTCAGTTGGTTAAGCAACTGACTTCAGCACAGGTCATAATCTTGCAGTTCCTGAGTTCAAGCCCGTGTCAGGCTCTGTGCTGACAAGTCCAGAGACTGGAGCCTGTTTCAGATTTTGTGTCTCCCTCTCTCTCTGCTCCTCCCCCGCTCACCCTCTGTGCTTTCTCTATCAAAAATAAATAATCATTAAAAAAGAAAAAAGACTTGGAGGCTTAACCGATTGAGCCACCCCAGCACCCTTAGATGTCCTATTTTCCCAGCACTACTTGTTGCAGAGACAATCTTTCCTCCATTGTGTGCCTCTGCTCCTTTGTCACATATCAGTTGACTATATTTGTGTGGACCTATTTTGGAGCTCTCTGTTCTATTCCAGTGATCTGTCTAGTCTTTTACCAATACCATGCTGTCTTGATTACTGTAGCTTCATAAAAAATGTTGAGTTCAGATAATGTCAGTCCTCCAACATTGTTCTTCTCAGACACAAAGAGGAATGAAGGAAGTATTCTAAGGTGGATCCAACCTATTGCAAACATGTACATATGGACTCTGTAATTAATCATTAGAAAGCAACTCATGGGATAAATTCATGCTTAAAAGGAAAATGGCATTTTTTAAAAAATGTGCTACTAGCATGATTAGGCTGAAATGTGAACTGAAGCAATGATTTTAACCTTATATAGAGGCAATATAAACATGCATTTTACATATTTTAATAGTGATGAAATACAAACATATCTTACATTTGGTACCAAAAGAAATGTTCCAGGCAGACGTGTTAGATGGGAATTTTCTGTGATTGCTAATTTATTAATTCATAGAATTTATATACTAATCTATCTGTCTATCTGATTTCTTTGTTTTGATGTTATCACATATTTGCTTTTTAATTAAATATGAAAGTTTAATGAGGCCTAACATGTCTTCTAAAGTTTTAAACTCTGAAGCACAATTGAAATAAAATTGCCAAGCATTTAAGATATTAACATTTTGACACATGGTAATGCAATTAAAAAAAAAAAACAGTAAAAATCGCCAAGCATCTTATAATTAGAGCTTTACAAATGTAGACGTTTGGAAAAATTCAGTTTAATTGAAGAGATCTACAGATAATAGCTAAACAAGAAATACAGCACATCTGTGTTCTTCATCATACATCAAATTTAACCATTGGGTTTAAAAAGTTCTGCACCTTTATAACGTCATTCAAAAACAAAAGTGATTTTGAGACTCTTTAATATGTGAATATATGGAAAGTTTAGACTCATACGGGATTACTGAATCTGTGTACTGCTGCCTAGACTATCATTCCCTTCCCCCTTACAAGACCAGCAGCACTATGGCCACTATTTTATTTGTGATCATCATCGCTAATCTCATTATGGCTTTTATCTTTGCATCAATTCTAAAACATAAACGCACAACCCTCAAGTTATCCCTCAGCTTCGGAATTCACTTTCTATTACTTTATGGAGAATAAGAAAACACTCTGGACCCACTCAAATCTCCATCTTTATTTTTCTCCATATTACTTAAAATATCTAAATAGAATGTATTTTATTTATTTTTAAATTTATCTACTGTTTCCACTCAGTAGAATATAATAAAATCAATAAAAGCAAAGCCTGTATTGCCCATTGCTATATCCCAGCACCTAGAACAGGATATAACCTATAATAGGCTTTCAGTAAACATGGGTTAAGTGAATATATACCTCCCGAAGAAATAAATATATTTACAAATTAATGCTGATTGTTACATGCGTATTTTTAATTTATTCCTCCCCCCCACCCAAATAAATCCCGAAATATGCCTCTTAGTTCAGGCTGGTACAGCAAAATACCATACACTGGGTGGCTTACATACAACAGATTCGGAGGCTGGGAAGTACAAGATAAAAACTAGCACAATCTGTTTCTGGTGACAGCTCACTTTCTGTTTCACAGTGTCTTCTACTTGTGTTGTCATATGGTAATAAGGGATACGGGAGACTTCTGGGCCTTTTATTTTTTTAAGTTTATTTACTTACTTAGAGAGCACATGGGAGGGGCAGAGAGAGAGGAAGACAGGGAGAATCCCAAGCAGGCTCTGCACTGTCAGCACAGAGCTGATTCGGGCTTGATCTTACAAACCGTGAGATCACGACCTGAGCCGAAATCAAGAGTGGGACGCGCTTAACCAACTGAGCCACCCAGGCACCCCTGGGCCTTTTTAATAAGAGCACTAATCATCTTCTACCTCCTAATACCATCAATTTGGGGTTTAGATTTTAGTAAATAAATTCTGGGGATGACACAAATAGACCATAGCAGTGTGTTACAAATGATCAGATTAAGCCACATAAACAAGAGAAAAAATTAGTTCAAGAAAAGCACATACCTTCAAGGTCACAGAAAACCACCCGGGGGGGGGGGGGGGAATGTTTTTATGAAAATTAATAAAATAATCCTGTGTTAGATATATTTCCAAGGCAGCTGATATTTAAGGTAGAATTAGAAATACAGGTTATTGGGGTGCCTGCGTGACTCAATCAGTTAAGTGTCCAGCCCTTGATTTCAGATAAGGTCATTATCTCCTGGTTTCCTGGGTTTAAACCCTGCATTGGAGATTCTCTGTCTCCCTCTCTCTCTGACCCTCCCCCACTGTGCTGCTTCTGTCTCTCTCAAAATAAATAAATAAATAAATAAATAAATAAACAAACTTAAAAAAAAAAGGAACACAAGTTTATTGAGGGATAATACCTATGAAAGTTAAAAGGGAGAGGGAGACAAAATAGGCAGGAAAACCCTTCAGACTATAATGCAAGTCCAACATCTCTGAAAGAAGAGGGGTCGGGAAAGGGATAGTGGGTAGAAAGAGCTTCAAAGTATAGTACAATTCCATAATGGAGTCCTGAACTGACCACAACAGTAAGTTCTTGTACCTCCGTGGTGCTTAGTCATTGATGACGACTTTCTAGAACGCACAAGGCCAAGGCTGGCAAGCTGAGGTACAGCCTAAAGGCAACCACAGTGGAGACTGTGAGCCAGTTTCACAACCCACAGCTGGTTCTCTTTTTACCAGTTACCTGAAAGGCCTACTTCTAAGGCTGCCACAAAATATGAACTTTAGTTGAGGGGCTACATCTTTCGATTGAAGATGAGCAATAATTTTCTTCTTCTAGGGTGAGGTAACATAATAATTCTGGCATGGTCACACTACTATCCTAACAGATGTATATCAAATGACTGTATCTGAAGAAAGAAATGAGAAACAAATTCTGAGACCTAGAAATCCTGTCGTATGTGTAACTCATATGTACCAAATCAAAGTTGGGCTTTGCCCAATACACACATTCTCAAAGTTTAAAATATTAAAATACTGAGCCTGGAAGCTCTATTAATAGAATCATTCAGTTCTGTAATTGAACCATTACTGAGGCAATATTTAAAATGAATTTTTTCCCTAAGAATGCATGTATTTATTTTTGTTTATGTTTATTTCTGTTTTGTTGTTATTGTTGGGGAGGGGAGAGAACAGTAGGGTTAGTTTTCAACTCATTCTCAATCTATATCTATATCTATATCTATACATCTATATATGTCTATATATGTATATATAAATATATGGGTGTATATATATACATATATAGATGTATATATAGATGTATAGATATATTGATTCTAGAAAATCTATCTATACATCTATATCTATCTATATATGTATATATAAATATATGTATGTATATAGATAGATAGATAGATATGGATGTATAGATAGATTTTCTAGAATGTGATCAAGAATGTTAGTCTAGGGGGCATAGATGCTGCCATCTGTAATGGTCCAGTACAGGAGCTACCATGGGGGAATGAACAAAAGGAGAAACAGTAGTGACTATGTAGGTTTTCCATTTGGGCCATATTCTTACTGTCAAGTAATATCACATGAAATATACTACCGTAGTGATGAGTAACTCAAGTAAAACTTACCTAAATAAAATAGTTAAATTATAGTTCTGTCCAACTGTCAGGTTAAAATATAATGTATTAGATCTCTATTGGTGCAGTACACATTATCACAAACTTAGTGTCATGAAACAACACAATTTATTATCTTACATATTATCTAGGTCAGAAGTTAGGATCAGCCAGGATTTCATAGAGTTGAAATCACAGTGTTGACAGGGTTGCCTGCCTTATAGAGGCTCTGGAAAATATCTGCTTCCAAAGTCTTTCAAGTTGTTGGCTGACTCCATTTCCTTGGAATTTTAGAACTGAGGCCCCTATTTTCTCACTGGCTGTCAGTCTCACTGCCTTTGCTCCTAGATGCACTTTTTGTCATGCTTTCTATGTTGCCCCTCCAACAATGGCACAGTAGCCCCTCCTGTGGCTTTAAATGTCTGACTTCTGCTATCTCATCTCTCTGACTTTACTTTAGAAAGTTCTCTGCCCTTAGGGAGTGTGTGATTAGATTGGACCCAGTGAGATAATCTGAAATAATCTCTCTGTTTTAAGGTCCATAGTCTTAATGACAACTGTAAAATCCTTTGCCATAAAAAAAATTTATCAATTCTAGGGATTTTGGTCTGGATGTCTTTGTGGGTCCATTCTGATGACATACAGTGAAGGTCCTATATATACTTTTAACAATACATTGTACTTTTAAAAATAAAATAAAATTACAAATTACTCAAGTCAAGGGGTGTCTGGGTGGTTAGCTGGTTAAGCGTCCTACTTCAGCTCAGGTCATGATCTCATGGTTTGTGAGTTCAAGCCCAGCATCAAGCTCTCTGCTGACAGCTCTGAGCTTTGGATTCTGTGTCTCCTTCTCTCTCTACCCCTCTGCCACTCATGACTTCTCTTTCTCTCAAAAATAAATAAACATTAAAAAATTTAAGAAAAACAACTTACTCAAATCAAGTTTGAATAAAAATAAAATACTTGCATATACATATATACATATGAATATAAATGTATGTGAACCTTCATTTCCTTCAAATTTAAATTATTAATGCCAAGATACATTTTTCCATCTGCTTCCAAAATGCTTTGGTCTTATATTCCATTTACATGTGTAGAAAAAAAAATTGAATCAAGACATATTTTAAGAATCCAAACATCTTTGAATAAGTGATTTTGATTTAGAAAATTATTAAAGCAATCTCATTAACCAAATATTGAGGGACTCTCATGATGTCTACACTTAATTTTCTTCCTGTTCTTCAACATGGACAGTAATTGTCCCTTTTCCCATTGAAGGATACATGAGCTGTTTTTGAATTATGTTTACATTTTATTGCTTAAATTCAGGGAAACAATATTGTTTTAAAATAAGCTGTATTATCTTTAATTTCTCTGTGGGATATTCTGGAAAAAAGTGAAAATGATTTTAGCTACTGTAGCAATGCCTACATCAAAATAGAATTATAATTATGTTGCAGGTGGGAAACTACTCAAGGTACCTGCAGAGCACAGATAAAGTGGTTCATTGGCCATCCATTTCCCAGGCTATTTAGCTTAATCCCAAGAATATGTATAATGAATATTAATCCAAATAGCCTTGAACTCTAGCCATTTAGAGAAAGCACGTCTGAATCTTCCTTAAAAATAGGCTTAGTAATACAATTTTTTTTCTGGTTCTAATAATTATACTGGCTATTTAAAAACCTATCAGGAAGCCCATATTGTTATTCTAAAATACTTATCCAGAATTTTCACCCTCCTGAGATTACCCCACAACAAAGGGAGTAACGATGCCCTGCATGTGTACAGTGTCAGAAGGTGTTCAAAGTATCACATCATAGCTAAACATACGTAAAGTCCTAGTCTGCATAATTACAGCAGGTAGATAGCTCAAGTTTAGTGGAAAATTCCCGAAGTATGAGCTCTTACATCTTCCTTTTAAAAAAGTGTCAAAAAGGAAAGCACAACTTACCCATTCCTACAAAAACATTTATGGTCTATATAATAAATGTCCACATATATTTTAAGATATTGTGACATTATGCCAAATAGGCCTGCTCATTGGCTCTGTCAGTTACATATCAGATGTGATTGTTGACAAGTAGCTTGTGGCTTGGAACACACATAACAATCTAGCAAGCAAATATGATGCCAAATAAATCAATGCGAGCTCTAATGCGTTGATGTTCACAGGTTGGCAAAATCTTTTCCGCAATTCTGATTATCCTTATTTATTTAAGGTATAGTATCTATAAAATTTACATAATGACCAACATCACTTTTAATAATTAAAATTAATGTTTATTGAATTAAACTATATGGTTAAAATAAAGTCAGTATTATAGATATTTTATCTGGAAGATAAATCTTAAATATATACTTATCTGGAAGATAAATCTACGTAAGATTAATAACTTACAACGGAGTCGTCTGTAAATCTCATATACTATTTTATGATGTATAGTCAAAGTAACACCAAGTGATTTGAGTTAGAGATGGGAGAAATAAATTTTCATAGATCAGCCTTAAAAATTATATTCAAAATTATATAAAATGTTTGTATAACTCAAAAAATATCCGTGCATCCTACCAATCCATACAAAAGACATGATTAGCTAAGATAAGTCATTCTCATTCCCTAATCAAGGATCTTATCTTGGGAGGAAAACAAAGTGTATTAATTGGTTTGTAATAAATATATGTGACATTAATAAATGAATGGATATTATAAACAGAAAGCAAACGAAGGGAAATTATTTCTTTTCTTCGTTTGACATGAGTCAATATCTTATTAAACCCATCTAACTACTATTAATTCCTGACTTTACAACTTTTTCTTGGCTGGTATAAATCTTTATCCAGAAAATTAATAAAACACAAAAATGCACAAAAATGTAATGCGTAATCTAAATTCTTCATTCTCCCTTAAGTTAAAAAAAATAAGTAGATCAATCTCAGTTTATTCAATCTATTTTAAAGAGATGAGATCTCTATAAATAATGTAAATATATTCTATAATACACAAGAAAATTTTTTTTTAAGTTTTAACTTAAATCTTACTTTGGTTGTAATCTAATTTGACAATTGGAATAAAACAAAAAGTTTTATGGATAGTCCCAGAAAGACAATGTTGCTTATGAATTAACTTAGCATCTGCTCTATGTACAATTTTTACTTTCGTACTTCTTGAATAATGTGAAGGAAATCTCTCTAAAGTAGTCAGCGAGAATTTTTATAGCTTGAAGTCTATGCTGCATAATTTGAAGGTTATTTAAAATTTTTGAATAACAGTGAATGGGCTCCATGTATCTCCATCCAATTCTAATTCAAAATTAAATGTTATTATCTTTAGTCATAGGGTATTCACCATTGAAAATTTAATTGAGTCAAATTTCTAGAATAGATATTCTCAATGGATTTTGTCCAAGGACAAAATTCCAAATGATAACATCTTTGTGAATAAAATGGAAGGGCTTAAATAAAACAAACAAACAACACACTAAACAAGTCAGTAATAATTGCATTGAAATCATTATTTTCCAGTATATTTCACAGTTTCTACAAACAGTGACAATGCTTCCCTGTTTATTTGGCAATCCTTCAACACTGTCACTTAGGTTTTAGGTTTTAGTCCTGATCCCTTTATATGAGATCCCATGGTGTAAATTTTTAAATTCATTTTTAAACTCTTGCCTCTTACTATTAGTAAGGTAATTCCTATCTAGAAAAATCCTTGGCAGACATCTACATAACATCAGATATAGTTAGTTAAGACAAAAATACATTTTGAATACTTATTAATATTTAGCATCTGTGAGATTTCAATACATCATTGTTCAGGACACAGTGCCTGAAATAGTTACTCTAGAACCATCAATGATCAGTGAACATAGAGCACTCATCAGAATGGTAACTTTTAATACTATTCCATTTGTTCTAGAGGTATGATCCCTCTCTTAGAATGAACAATGGAGGCTATTGAATGTTTGATTCGATATTCAATTATCCCTGCACTCACACCATTGCCATGGCCTCAAAGTGGTCGTAATAATGTACTTCCCCATCTTTTGCTTTTACCTTGAATATGAGTTCCATTGGCTATTGTCATATATGTGGAAGTGAGTGTTCTAGTTTCAAGGCTAGAAAGTAAGTGATTTCATGTTTCCACTTGCTTTACTGTAATTCATGCCACTGCCCATTAATGGAACATATCACACTGTGCCTTTGTTCATTCAAGTTGCTGTAACAGATCAAGTGGCTTATAAACAAACAACAGAAATTAATTTCTTGCAGTTTTGGAGGCTGGAAATCCAAGATTAAGCCACTAGAAGATTCAGTGTCTGGTGAAGACTCTTTTACTATTTCATAGATGGACATCTTCTCTCTGTAACCTCAAATGGTATAAGGGGTAAGGGAGCTCTTTGGACCTCTTTTATAAGGGTACTAATCTCATTCATGAAGGCTCCCTGCTTGTGGCTTAATCGAATCCCAAAGTTCTGCTTTATTTTTTTAGGGATGGAAAAGATATATCATTTTTTTAATTTTTAAATTTTTTAAAGATTTTATTAAATTCCAGTTAGTTAACATACAATGTAATAATAGTTTCAGGTATACAATATAGTGATTTAACACTTGCACATAACACCAAGTGCTCATCACAACAAGTACATGCCTCCTAATCCACCTTTCTTCTGGTAACCATCAGTTTGTTCTCTATAATAAGAATCTGTTCTTGGTTTGCCTCTCTCTCTCTTTTTTCCTTTTGCTTATTTGTTTTGTTTCTTAAATTCCACATATGAGTGAAATTGCATGGTATTTGTCTTTCTCTGACTTATTTCACTTAGCACAATACTCTCTAGCTCCATACACGTCATTGCAAATGGCAATATTTCATTCTTTTTAATGGCTGAGTAGTATTCCATTACACATATAAAATATGTATATATATATTCATTCCACATCTCCTTTATCCATTCATCAGTCAATGGACACTTGGGCTATTTCCATAATTTGGCTATTGTACATAAAGGTGCTGTAAAAATCAGGGTGCATGTATACCTTTTAATTAGTATTTTTATTTTTATTTATTTGGGTAAATTCTTAGTAGTCCAATTGCTGGATCATAGGGTAGTTCTATTTTTTCAACTTTTTGAGGAACTTCCATACTGGTTCCCAAAGTGGCTACACCTGTTTACATTCCCACCAACAGTGTGAGAGGGTTCCCCTTTGTCCACATCCTCACCAACACCTGTTGTTTCTTGTGTTGTTGATTTTTGCCATTCTAACAGGTGTGAGGTGATATCTCATTATAGTTTTAGTTTGTATTTCCCTGATGATCAGGGATTTTGAGTTTCTTTCATGTGTTTGTTGGTCATCTGTATGTATTATTTGGAAAAAATGTCTATTCATTTCTTCTGCCCATTTTTAAATTGGATTATTCATTTTTTGGGTGTTGAATTTGATAAGTTCTTTACAAATTTTGGATATTAACCCTTTATCAGATATGTTATTTGCATATATCTTTTCCCATTTCATAGGTTGCCATTTAGTTTGTTGATGGTTTGTCTATTGGGCAGAAGATTTTTTGTTTTTTGTTGTTGTTGTTTTGTTTTGTTTTGTTTTTTTGATAAAGTCCCAATAATTTATTTTTGCTTTACACTCCCTTGCCTCAGGAGACATATCTAGCAAGAAGTTGCTATGGCCAATGTCAAAGAGGTTACTGCCTGTGTTCTCCTCTAAGATTTTCAGTTTCAGGTTTCACATTCAGGTCTTTAATCCATTTCTTTTTCTTTTTCTTTTTTATTTTTTAAAATGTTTATTTATTTTTGAGAGAGAGAGATGGAGTGTGAGCAGGGTAGGGGCACAGAGAGAGGAGACACAATCTGGAGCAGGCTCCAGGCTCTGAGCTGTCAGCACACAGCCGGACACAGGGCTAGAACCCATGAACCATGATATTATGACCTGAGCCAAAGTCAGACGCTTAACCTACTGAGCCACCCAGGCACCCCTTGAATATATTTTTCTGACTGGTGTAAGAAGTGCTTCAGTTTGATTCTTTTGCATGTTGCTGTCCAGTTTTCCCAACACCATTTGTTAAAGAGACTATTTTTTCCTATTGGATAATCTTTCCAGCTTTGCCAGAGATTAATTGACCATACAGTTGTAGGTTTATTTCTGGGTTTTCTATTCTGTTCCATTGATCTTTGTGTCTGTTTTTGTGCCAGTACCATTCTGTTTTGATCACTACAGCTTTGTAATATACCTTGAAGTATGGAATTGTGATGCCTCCAACTTTGCTTTTCTTTTTCAAGGTTGTTTTGGCTATTTGGAGTGTTTTGTAGTTCCATACAATTTTTAGGATTGTTTCTTCTAGCTCTATGAAAAATGGTGGTATTTTGATAAGAATTGCATTAAATGTGTAGATTGCTTTGAGTAGTACAGACATTTCAACAATATTTGTTATTTCAATCCATGAGCATGCTTACTACTGTCACCTTGTGGTTTTGGATTTCAACATGTGAATATTGTGGGGACAGAAACACTAAGACCATAACACCCAGCTAATACTGTTTTCTAAGGAGAACTAGATGAATCTCCCCAACTGACCCATGAGAAGTGTAGTGCCACACAAGAAAAGCCCCATCTAGAATCACTGAACAAAAGTCTTTCAGATTCATGAGCATGCATAGTATTTGTTTTAAGCAACGGAGAGTAGAGGAGAATTGACATATAGCATTTCCATGGCAGTGTTCCTGCCAGACAGAGATAGAATGTCATAAAGATTCAGGTCCTCCTTAATTAATTTTCTAAAATGAGTGTAATCCAAAAAACCAAAACCAAAACCAAAATCAAACCAAAACAAAACTTTTAGAAAAGGAGTTTAAATGTGCCCATGCTAACATTCACATGGGGTAAAAAAAAAAAAAAAAAAAAAAAAATGAGGAGGCAACTATCTTGGAGAGTTTTCCCAAAAAAAACCAAAATGGGTAGACTAGCACATAATACAACCAAGTGTAATTAAACCAGAAACTAAAAGTGTGAAATTATCACACAAGTAAACAAATCAATGGAACACAATAAAAAATATAGAGATGAATGACAATGTATACAAAAATTTAGGATATGGTTAAGGCAACGTCTCAAAATAGTAGAATAATTATTTTTTTAAAAAAAGAAAATAGCTGAAGCACAGTTCATATGACCTCTCTGAAGACATCACACAAGACTTACAAGTACGATGCATTGTTAATAAACTGCAATTGGTTTAATATTATATCCACTTCTGTTTGCTCTCCTTCCTTTCCTTCTTCCTCACTCTCCTTTGGCCTTCACTTCTAATTCCCTGAAACTATATCCCTTCTCTTAATAAAGTGTTACTGCGTTATATTTTTGTCTTGGATTATACTTTCCAGGTAGTGTAGATTAAGATACAAGAAAATTTGCCCTCTTACCATTACATTTAAAATTTTACATTTAAAAATAATTTTAGTATGTGGAAATTTTAAACTTTTATCAAATTCATCATGTGAAAGAAGCATTCTTTAGAATTATTATTTGGAGTGGATTTTATTATAGCAGATGTCATTGTTAACAATTATGAATACATATTATGGCTTTTTTCCTTTGTATTACAAAAGGGAGTTAAACTAATAGATTTTCTAATATTGGCACATGCGTTCAGTTCTTTAATGAGCCCATCTTGGTTGTGATGTATTATTCTTTTAATGTATCGATGGATTGTAGTTGCTAATGTTTTATTTTAGTACTTTGGCCCTGGTAATATATTAGGAATATATTTTTGTATATTTGTAAGATTTTATTATTAATTAATGGATTTACATTAAAATTATTCAAAGTTTTCCTTCTTTCTATATCTTGAAGAATTTGAATATAAATAGAATGATATGTTTCATGAGGTTTTAATAGAATCAGTTATGCAAACATGTGAGTCTAGCACTTTTGGAGCAGATTTTTCTTGGTTCCATTTCTTAACTGCTTCATTCAAATATCTTAACTGTTTATTGCAGTGGGTAAGTTCTGATTTCTTGTATTCAACGCTTCTCCTCTTAGTGCCTATTTTCTATTTTTCTTACTTCCTGTGTAAAGGCCAAATATATATCATTGGCTTTTGTAAAAGCCCTTGACTAATAAACGTATGGTCAAGTCTGAGGATAAGAGATAATAATTAAAAACCCTTTCTTGAGACAACCAATCATACAAGCACCTCTCAGCACCGTCCTCTCTTCCCTTTTCAAGAATGCATAGGATGTGAGCAGATCCACTTGTTTGAAGAACTAATTCCACATACTTGACTTCTGTGTCTGGCTCTTCATTGGTTCCATACTTAGGCATGTAAGATGAATACATTTTTGTCAGTTACAAGTGGGGTATGGAAGTCTTCTGTTGTTTTATAGTTGTCTATTTATCCCTTCAGATCTGTGAGTATTTACTTTATGTTGGGTGCATAATTATGTATGATTGTTATACCTTCTAGATTAATTGACCCCTTTATCATTATAAAATAGCCTTCTCTGTTCTTTATGGCAGCTTTGAGTTAAAGTCAATTTTGTCTTATGTAAGTATAGTTACCACCACTTTCTTTTGGTCTCCACTTGAAAAGAATATCTTCTTCCATTCCTTCACTTTCAGCCTTTGTTTCCCTGAAGCTGAAGTAAGTCTCTTAAAGGAATATCTAGCTGGGTCTTGCTTTTTATCCATCCAGCCAATCTATGCTTTTTGATTGGAGAAGTCAATCCATATATACTTAGAGGGATTATTGATAGGTAAGGATTTGCTAATTGTTTTCTAGCTGTTTATAATTTTCTCATTGCTGTTTTCCCTCTTGCTGACCTCCTTTGTGAATTGATGAATTTCTGTCATGGTATGCTTTGATTTTTTTTTCTCTATCTTGTATTTATTGACTGTAGGTTTTAATGCTGTGGTTACCATGAGGCTTATATAACACATCTTATAGATATTAACTATTCTTTGCTAACAATTCAACTTTGATTGCATACAAAATCTTTCCCCTTTTACTCTTTCCCCTTTATGTTTTTGATTTTCCCAATTTACCTCTTTTTATGTTGTGTATTCATTAACAAATTCTAGTAGCTATACTTGTTTTTAGTAATTTTGTCCTTTAGGGGTACATGGGTGGCTCAGTCAGTTAAGCGTCTGACTCTTGATTTTGGCTCAGGTCATGATCTCACAGTTCGTAGGATCAAGCCTTGCATCAGGTTCTTGCTGACAGCTTGGAAACTGCTTAGAATTCTCTCTCTCTCCCTCTGCCCCTCACCTGCTCACACACACATGCGTATGCGTGTGTTCTCTCTCTCTCTCTCTCTCTCTCTCTCAAAATAAATGAACATTTTAAAAAATAAAAAATAATTTTGTCTTTAACCTTTATATTAGACTTAAGTGGTTAACTTGTCACTATATTACTGTATTAGAGCATGCAGAATTTGACTCTATACTTTTACTGGTGTGCTGTGTACTTTCAGATGTTTTTGTGTGCTCATTTTCATCCTCTAATTTCAGAACGAAGAATTTCTTTCAGCACTTTTTATAAGGTAAGTCTCTAGCAATGATGAAATTCTTCAGTTTTTGTTTGTCCAGAAAAGACTATCTCTCCTTCCTTTCTAAAGCTCAACTTTGCCAGACATAGTATTCTTGGTGGAATTTTTTTTTTCTTTTAAACTTTGTTTGCTTGTTTTTAAATATTTATTTATTTATTTTGGAGAGAAAGAGAGAGAGAACAAGCAGATGAGGGGGAAGGAGAAAGGGAAAAACAGAATCCAAAGAAGGCTCCAGGGTCTGAGCTGTCTGTGCAGAGCCAGGCGCAGGGCTCAAACTCACAAACTGCGTGATCATGACCTGAGCTGAAGTCAGATGCTTAACCAACTAAGCCATCCAGGTGCCTTTACACTTTGAATATATCCTTCCACTTTCTCCTGGTCTATAAAGTTTTTTTCTGAGAAATCGCTGATAGCCTTATGTAGATTACTCTGTAAGTTACATGCCTCTTTTCTCTTGCTGCTTTTAAGATTCTTTCTTTGTCTTTGTTTTTGACAGTTGTATTATAGTGTGTATTGGAAAACTTTTCCTTAAGTCAAGTTTGTTTGGGAACCTATAAGTTTCATGAAATTGGATGTCCAAATCTCTCCTGAGATTTGGGAAGTTCTTAGCCATTGTTTCTTTAAATGAGCTTTCTTCCCCATTCTCTCTCTTCTGTAATTCTCTCTCTTAGTAATTCACAGATTGTTTTTTTTTTTTTTTTTTTTTTTTTTTGATGGTATTCCATAGATCATGTTTCTTCACTTTTTTTTTTAATTCTCTTCTGACTGGTTAATTTAAAGACCTGTCTTCCAATTCACATATTGTTTCATCTGGTTGATCCATTCTACTGCTGATGCTTTCTATTGTATTTTTTTCAGTTCATTCCTTGTATTCTTCAGCTCTAGAATTCTGTGTGGTTCTTTCACAATTTCTGTCTCTGCTGAACTTTTCTTTTATTTGTGTTTTTCTTGATTTTGTTGTATTGTTTTTCTGTGTTTTCTTAAAGTGTACTAAACTTCCTTAAAAGATCTTAGGGATCTTTAATTATCATGCTGCTTTCTGCCCCATCCTCTTCTATTTTTTCTCTCATTCTTCAGTGACAATGGTGGGGCATAGCAGCCATACTGGCTGCAATAAATGATATCCCGGCTGGGGACAGTATTCCGGGTGAGCCTCTGCCCCCAAGAGAGCTGGGACCCCCAGATGTCCAGGACCAGCAGTCCCTGCCATGGATCCTAAGAGGAGGAAGAGGAGAAGGCAGTTTTTCTGCCTACCGCATCCTATTTTCCTCTTCCTTTATCTCATGAAATTCTCCCATGACAAAGAATTAGACTTCCATGCATACACATGAAGAGGCTCGTGCATTTGGACAGCTTTCTGGAAAAGCATTCTATATCTAAAATCTGAAAATCCATATCCTGGTTCCAGAGTCTTCATCACCACCACTAGCAGTCTCAAAGTCCTCGTCAACCACCACCCTCCATCACACATGCCTTGCTGGCCTCCACTACTTTGTGCCGCACCATAGTGCTAGACTGTGGATAACAATCTTCAGTCAGACCTCCCAGCCCACAGACTTCTGGGATGGTGCAGCCAACCCTGATTGTCTTCTCACCCCTGGGGGGGGTGATGGTGTGCCTGTGCATATCTGTGAGAAGGTGAGAATCTGATCTGGAGACTATGCCTCTGTCTGCTCTTTATAGTCTCCTTTATTTAATTTGTGGAGATTATTTACTTGTGGAGATTGGTTGGCATGAGAGAGAGGCTCTCATCTGAGCTATTTTCCCTGACAAGGTCACTGCATAGCCTCCTTTTCTCCTGACTTTAACCCCATCCCCCAAGTCAGACCTCAAGTCCTCCTTGTCAGCCGCCCCCAGAAGGGATGGTGTCAAAGCCTGGAAAGACAGTACTTTTTCTACCTGTCTCAGTCTATAATCTCCATCTCCCATGCTGACAGTGAGCAGCTCCTAATAACTTTCTGGAACTAGAAAAATGCTAAAGTGTCCACTGAGGACAAGAGATATCCTGACAGTGTTGGGACTGTGCTCCCAGTGAATAGAGCCTTTTCTCCACTTTGTGGGCCTCAGACAACCTCTTTCAGCTTCTTGGGCTTCTTTTTAAGGACTTAAATGACCTCACCCACACAACTCAAGTTCTTCAGCTTTGGCAAGAACTTATGGTTTCCCAAACTGTTTCCTGCCCACCTTCCCAACCAATGACTGCCTCCTGAAGACCTGTAGGAAATGTTAACAGTCATTGAGACAGCATGGTAAGTGTCAAAGGAAGTCCCTCCTTCCAGTCCCTTTGTTTCTGTTCCCTCTCAGAAGTAACTTTGGTCAATAAGTGATCAACACAACTCCCCATTTTCTGATGCTGCTCCTTCCTGCCTTGATCATTTTCCCTGCAGCTGCCTGGATCTCAGTTCATAGTGGGAGGGAGGGATGTCATTGTACCCCTGGATGAACACAGGCATTGAAATCCATTGCCACCACCCTCCCACCACCATTTAGCACAGGAGACAGAGATCTAGACACAATCTGCAATCTTTGCTCTATCACGTTTTCAAATCACATTTTTGGGGCACTATTTTATTGAAAACTGGCCCTTTCTTCGGCATTGTGCAAATTGATCCCTAGGGAAAGTACTCCTCCCCTTTCTTTGTGACATCACAAAATGTCTCCAGATATCTTAAGTGATAAGTAAATTTGGAGATGGAGGTGGTAGAGAAATATAGATGGAGGGAATGCATGCAGGGCTGTATTCTTGGCTTGCGGATGTAGGTTCAGACTTGATGCAGAGGTGAGGGTGTGTGGTGTCCTTGAAAGAAAACCCACTAGGTATTACACCACTGGCATAATAGTGAAAGGGCTCCATATGCCTTCTTCAGGGACACGAATAAAGGGCATCTCTGTGAGGAGCACTTACCACTGACAGGCAGAGTACCAAGTGGGTGTGGCCTCGGCCTGTCACGTTGGACATCAAATGACCCAATGGTCTGCCGAGCGGGTGTGGGGGGGGGGGGTGCGGATTGCAGGTAAGCTTCCTGTGGAGTCTCCTTCCTTGAGGCAGGGAGAGAGAGAGACAAGCAAGGCCCCCAAGGAGGGCAGATACATCTGTGGTCTCCCTGGTGTTGGCCTCCTTAGCATGTTACGGATTAACACTTTCAACTCGGAACCTGTGCATTCTGAGACCATCCAGGCCCGCTGGCGCAGAGGCTGCAGGCTGCACTGGGGGCAAGAAGAGGGAGATGCAGGGCCCGCTGATTAACATCTGCCCAGGAAACACAAATGCCAGTGACCATGTCAGCTCCAAGCTGGCCCATGGACTAACCCACAGGCCAGACCCTGAGCTCCACTTGTGATGGTTTGCCTGTTTTGTCCCCAGTGTGTTCTCCAACTACACAGAAAATTCTGGAGTGCAAATATGTAGAGTGAGGCTATAGGAAGGGGATGTCCTCACTGACCTCTTGGAACATGTCCTTATCTGAGAAAAAGGGGATCAATCATCACCGCTGAAACTCACTTCCCGTGGGTATGTCTGTTGTAAAATTTGTGGATTGTGTTTTTATGATTTTTCTCCCAAAATTTACTTTGCTACCTGAGATGAAGGGAATTTTCCTGTTGTTGTTGACTTCGTAAAGTTCTCCCTCTTTTTACGAAAGTAAAAGACAGGGGATCACGAAAGGGGGTGAGAGCATCTGCTTAAGGACATAGTAAGGGAGGAGGGTCCTCAGACTCGGGGTCCACAGGACGCGTGGCGAACACCTTAGGGCTCGCGAGAGGCTGCCAGAGGCTGGGCCACAGTACACGGACCCCCGCGGAGCTGTCGCAGTGGGCCGAGGTGGCAGTTGGCGGGAGGCAGGGTGAGATTCTTCAGGTGCTCTGTTCTGCAGCGCTTCTTGAAGGTGGTGCACTTGGCGGAGAACTTGTAGTCCTGCCAGCTGCCGGCGCAGGGCCTCACTTGTGTGAGTTTTCAGGTATGCCTTGAGATGCAAGGATTTTGGTCAACTCCTCGCCATATGCCATACGTGTAGTGGCACTTGTGCTTTCTCTGCGGGTTGGGGGGGGGGGGGGTGGGTAACTCCAGGTCCCCGCCACTCTGGCCCCGCTGGCCCTTTGACGCCAGCTTGATGCCCCTCACTGGGCCAGCTCCCAATGGGACTCCCGCCCCTCTGCTGGAGCTGAGGCTCACTCCTTGAGGGGCACTAACTCTGCACCTTCACCACTGGTTGAAGCCCACCACGGGTTGGTGGGCTGGTGGAGTAGGTCGCAGGTGGGGAGCTGGTGGCAGGGAGTCCCCGCCTTCCAGCCAGGCGCCCTCTCTGTCCTCCACCACCCCTGCACTTGCTGGTTGAGGTCACCACCGAGATGAGGCACTGTCTTCCTTGGGAGCACTTACTCCATCTGGGGCAGTGTGGTGGCCACAGCAGGGGCTATGCCCTTGATGTGGTATCTAGCCCCTCCAGGCGCAGGTAGGAACCTGGCTGGGCAAGGACGCAAAAGAAACAGAACAAGATTCCAGATATAAAATAAATAAGTCTTAAGGATACAATAAATGTACAGCATGGTGACTACTGTTAATAGTACTGTATTGTATATTGAAAATTGGTGGGAGAGTGGCTCTTAAAATTCCTCATCACCAGAAAAGAAAGAGCTATTTTCAATTCATTATTAGGTAAATCACAGCTCTCCGTGTTTGGGGGATTGGTTACTGGAAGATTTGTGTGATTCTTTGTTGCTGTCAATTTTCCTTGATTTTCATGTTCCTTGAAGTCTTCCCCGTGTTTATCTTCATATCTGAAGTAGCAGTCAGTCCCTCCAGCCTTTAATTTCTTCAGTAGAGAAATACCTTATGCCTGCCCTGCTGGGGATTCTGAGGCTTTTTCAAATCTTCCACGGATATACCTGTTCTACATTTCCTCTTGTGGAAGAATTTGTAAGCTCAGGTACCTTCTCTCAATGCCAAGCAGGTTGCTCACAGCCTCCCATTTGCTTTCCCAGTGGTCATGCTAAAGCTGAGATTTGTGGTCTCTTATTGGCCTGCAGATTCAGACTGCTCTTCTGCACAAGCTCACTAGTCAATACCAAAGTTCGTTCTTACACAGTTAATGGAGTGTGCACAGTGAATTGTTGGGGCTGTGTGTGGGTGAGATGCACAGAGCACTACTGGTGCCCATAGGCCGGTTTGGGGGATCCACAGGTGAGGCATACCCAGCAGCTGATGGACAGCCCTCCTGATGGAATCTAATGCCCTCTGAGATTCCTATCAGCTACACTCCCAGTATCTTCCCTCCCCACAGTCATGCAGCTCATGACTCAGTACTCTCTGTTTTTTGAGAGATATTGGTCTCTTTGGTAGCAGCCTTCACAGTTAGGAATCTGGATGCCCAATCACATCCAATGAGAAATCATGGGCCAAAACGGTCTCTTTTAGCACCAACCTGTGCCATCTTGGGGAAGGTGTCATACAGATAAAGTCAAACTACTCCTCTTACCCTCTCTAATGCATCCATACTCAAATTTTTCTTCTTCCAATAGTGTATGGAACTATTCTACTGGATTACTGGACTTCCACAGAGACTCTCTCATCCATGGCTGATTGTCTAATCCTGTGTTCTCTGGGGGCTCCCAGAGGTGGAGAAGTACAGGAGCCAGTTCATGGGCCACTGCAGGGTCCACAGTGGAGACCAAGGTCTGTATGCCTATTACCCAATGCCTGGGTAGTTAGCAAATTTATATGCTTGATATGGTCTGGGTCCCGGTAATGTTAACATTCTAAATGTTCTAAAGAAACAAAAAAGACATTTGGGGTTTCCCTATTGATTTGTGGTTAATTGAACCCCATTTATCTGAATCATAGGTGTATAATATACTCACAACCACTGAAATTAATTCCACGGAGGCTTCAAAACAAAAGTATTGAATTTCAAACAATGTTGTCTTTCTGTGCAATAGTCTTATTAGTCATTACCTATAAGTATAATTACATTATCTTAAATTTAAAAATATATTTAATATTTCTTTTGTGTTTCCTATCTATATAATTGTCAGTGGCTCTATATAGACTTGAGTGAAAGTGGTAAACATTTTTATGGACTGCCATCATCATTGATTCAATATATCTGTTAGCATCCAGATAGTGTTTATTACTTTCAATGAATTATGCAGGTAGAATACCATGTTAGATGTTATTGTATTGAGGATGATATTTCTTATTTTACTATTTTGGGAAATGGAAAACATTAGATAATGTTGATACTGTAACACACACTTTCCAATGTGTTTCTTCTGACCAAACAATTAAGGAACTGTTCAGGTATATTCACTGCATATAAACTTATAAAGTTGGCATATGATATTTAATTCATGAATGAGAACAAGATATGTCACCTGGAATACAGTGATGTGTACTTTGGCCTTCAAACCAATCTTTACAAAAGGCTCAGAAAATCCTGAGGCTCCTGCACTAATCTTATAAAGAATGCAAATATCACATTTGAAAGGTTGTTCTGCTTTAGGACAAAGTATTTTTGATCTAATGTTAAAATAGAACATCAATACGAAGGATGGAGCGAAGGCTGTTAAACACACAACAATACAGTTCATAGATTTTGTACATGCTTCAAATATTTGTATATACCATCAGGACATGACCTGAAATTGTTAAAATGTGTTAGTTCATCTCATTTCTACATTCAGCACTTGACACATACTCAATATATATTGGCTTTGTGGTTTTAATTATTTTGCCTCTAATATTCTCTGATTATGATTTTCTGTTGTAAATTAGAAGTTATCATGTAACACTATACATACATATATTCATATGAAATTATAGGTTTATGTATAATCTATTAAAATGTTATTATATTCTAATACCAAGTAACTTTCTCTTTTCATTAATGCATATATCAGGATATTTGCAGTTGCAAAGGAAAGCGTAAAATCTCCAACTAGCTTAAATAAAATCAGTTAATTTCTCTCTGTATTATGACAGAAATCACTAATAAAACTTGTAGACTTACAATGCTACTTTAGCTGACAATTAAGAAATAATAAAAGCTAACCTCCTCCCTCAATATCCATCTTAATTGCCTCAAATAGCTGTGCTTCTGCTTAATTCGTGTCTACCTGTGAGCTAATTATTATGGATACTCTGACTAGTTTAGGTTGCAGGTTCATCAATGTAGGCATGAGAGTTAAGTTCCATATCAAGTGAGTGAGTGTCTGTCTCTGAAAGAAAAAAAAAAAAGATTTTTATTATTTAAAAAAAAGAGTAATGGACATTTTGTTGCCAATGTTTATAGTGTTAAAAGCCTCTGGCCTTACAGACTACAGCCTACTGCTTCAGGAATTTGGCCTCGAACATGTACACATAACCTCTGAGGGTCAGGGGAGCTTTGATCTCCCTCAAACTACCACTGCTACTTCCTGTACTCAGTAATGCTAGGTTGGTGAGGAAGATACTACCCTGGGCCCCAAATTTGGAAAATCCTCCAGCACAGGATGACCTTTCGGGCATTTCACTCCCTTCATGAAAACCTAAAACCGCTTCTTTGCTCTTAGGAAAAGTCAAATCATAATCCTTTCTCTTTGCTTGCTCTTCTTGTACCTAACTACATCTTTCAAGAAGTCTTCTTCCTACGCTCTCTTCAGTAATATTTTTTGTTCTTTCAAAATACCATACTCCTTTATTAGATGCTTTCACTAGATATATGAATATGCAGTTCCCTCTGTTAAGATCCACTTGCCTCAGCCTCTTCACTAAGCTAGCATCTAGTCACTTGTATATTTTTATCATGTATCATTTACTTTGGGAAATGATATATGATACCATATATCATTCACTAAAATAAATCTGGCAGCCAATTGGTCAGCTTCTCCATCATACTCTACATCTGATCTTGTACCCATATTGGCAATATTATATATGTGCATTGTAAAATAAGAAGAAAACACATATTAGGGCCAACAAGTTAAAATGCCTGTGAAAACAACCAAATGCCCAAGTCTAAGCTCTAGATCTAAGGGTTAGGACAAAGTTCTTCATGTTATCGTTTGCAAAAGTTATACTATGAAGGCAGTTTTGAAATTCTATAAGGCGAACTATAAGGCTTCCCTATCTCTTATTGTTCTAGTCAATGACATAGTTGTTTTGCCTTATAAAATCATGTGTATTCGTGAATATTTTTCTGGCCATGCCAAAACATAATTTTGGATTTACATAAAAGTAACAGAATCAAGATAGGTAAAGGAAGAGGTAGTAGGGAGAGAAGCTTAAAGTAAAGTAGGAAGCCTGTTTGCGAATTAATATTTTCCTTGTTGCCTGCTCTAGACTCCTCTTATGCTGACAACTTTTTACAATTTCTATCTATGTCTTTGTGCTGTTTTTATATCCTCTGCAATCCAGTGTAAGAGTTCCTTCCCATATGTCAACCCTGATTTAGAGACAAGGAAATATACTGACATTTTGGCTGCTCAGAAAGTAATAAATATTCCTCAAATTACTAATACAATCAATTGTTCACTCTCTCTTGCAGAATTATTAGAGTAGTAAGTTGATTTCTCAGCTATGCTCAGAGATTATTATTAAATAAAAACAGCACAAGCTGCTCATGGTTACTGCTTCACTGTCTTGCATTGACTGACCATCTTCTGTTACTCAAAAGAAAGGAAATTGTTTCATTATTGTTTGTGACTTTTCACATGTGCAGAAACTGGCATAATTTGTAATCACATACATTTCAATAGTGACATGGCAAAATAAAGGTAGTGACCCACTAGAGAACAAAGAACACATCTGAGACCTATGATGGCTATTGCACTGTTTCCCAGGTTGTGAACCTCTTTAAGATATAGAATAAATCCAGGCATAAATAGAGTGAGACCATAGGACTCAAGTCATAGGACTTGACCATTTGGTCCTACCCACAATGTGATGTGATGATTTGTCTATAAGATTAAGCAAGCAATGAACTCAGAAAACATATTTCCAACTTACTGAAGTATAATCAATGTTATTTTAATTGTGTCGTTCCATGAGTTATGACATATTATACATATATGTATATGTATATATATTACACTTATATATAACATGTATTCATTCATGTTATCATAAACACAGCCTCTCTCTATATATATTTACATATATATTCTGTAGTCCCTGATTCAGGCAATATTTGCTACTGTGACTATAGATTAGTTTTGCCCACTCTAGAATTTCTTATACATAATGTATTAATTAATTAGTTAATTAATTAATTTCCTGGGACATCTATAAAAAATCGCCACAAACCTGGTGGTTTAAAACAACAGAGTGTGTCGAGTTTATAAATTTGTTGTGGGGAAATGGTTATCTTAAGAAATTCAAAAAAATAACAAGATTGATGCAAGTACTGCACACTGAAATTTACTAAATATTGAGAAAAATTTAATAAGGCAATGGCTTTGTTTTTACTTTGGGAATCCATCAGAAGGATGAAATTTAAGGGGAGAGATACGAAGCATGAGAAAGATACCACCTGCCATTGTTGAAAAAAGAGGGAGATAATGGAAACATGCGAAGAAATGGGGTAGCCTCTAGCAGCAAAGGCCAGCCCTTCCATGATCATTAGCAAGGGAATAGTTTCCTTAATCCTACAAGTGAAAGAAAATGAATCTTGCCAACTGAATGAGCTTGACATGACAGTCATCCCTAGAGCCTCCAGAAAGGAGCACAGCTCTATTGGGTATTATAAGAAAAAGCAGAGGGAACATTTATTTTAGACATCTGTAATATGAGATAGTAATCAAAAGTTACACAATATATTTACTGTAGTCTTAAATATTTTACCCATTTTCATTTCACGGAAAAACCAATGCTCATATTCCAGGTACAAGAGGGAAAACATAATAGGCATAGCAGATTTTGGCTCTTATGTGCATTTCCTTCCATAACACTTTTTCTCACACTATTTATACTGAATATATGCCAATAATGGACATGCTTTAGATCAGAGACAGTGCCAGACTATGTGAACAAAAGGTTAATATGAAACAGAAAAGAAAAGATAACTGAACAAAATTACCTATCCAGGGAGATTTTTCACGCTGTACAAGTGTTTGTTTTTTTTTTTTAACTGCTCATAACTTAAATCATAGACTCTAAAAAAAAAGTTTACAAACCTCAGTTTATTGCTGTAGAATTTACAAGAAAGTAAGGTATGGTGGCTTACCCAAAATCCCAACTGGAGAGTAATAGAATCTGAAATAGAGCCTAAGGCCCCTTATTTCTCTAAAAATAAATGACTGTCTCCAGTTTAAAAAAATGTATTTCCATACATTATGTTTTGTTAAAATGAATTGTGTGTGTGTGTGTATATATATATATATATATATATATATATATTCAATGATTAATTTAAAACAATATTACTTTAAATTGTATATAAAGAGCTAAACATTAACACAAAATAATCTTTTTAAAATAATCCATCAAGTGCAAAATAATAGCCATCATTTTCTCAACATCCGAAATGATTCTCTTTTGAGTGCTTACTGAGCATGTATTTGACTCTAGTGACAGAATATACTATAAAGACGATTACAATAACTAGATTTAATGCAGCTAGCTAGTTTAGAAACAAGGCATAGATACAGCAGTATACACAAAGAATCCAGAGCACTTAATCTAAAATGAAAATTTATTAAGCCTTCACATTTAATTGAAATTGAATTTATATGGTTAAAGTGTGCACATCAAGGAATTTCTTTCATTAAGGTTATCATTAACTTAATTTTTAAACATTTCCCCTTCGTATGCTAAGAGATTTCTACTTACAGACTTCTTCCATAAACCAATGTTCACACCATGGTCAGGATTTAGACTAAGTGAGGTGATCTAAACTACACTATTGTAACTGCCCTGTACTTGATAGTGTCAATGCGATGAGAACTGATAAGGGCTAGTGTACGTTTTGTATCTGCTGATAGAAATTCCTATTTGTTGTCAATGTAGCATACCCTTCTGCTTAAGCATAATTCTTCAAGAAAATAGACAGTAATATGAAAAGCAAAATGAGATAAGGAGAATAGAATAAAGGATGAAAAGGAAAATAAATGAGACTAAGAAAGCTTCAGATGGTTCAGTACAGGATAAAATAAGGCAAATGATTTATGGGCTTCAAAGTCTGATTGCTTCCATAAGACCACATAGGTTACATTCATCTAATGTGGATTGCAAATAAACGGAAGGTATTGCTCTGAACAGACTTACACAATATCAACATTTCTCATATAGAAGCATTACCTTAAAGAATACAAAAATAAAATTTAAATATTTTTGAATATGTCTTTATGGGTGGTTTAAATAATGTCCTCAAACAGAGTGCTCAATACTAAGTTCTAGTTGAAATTTAGTATTAAACATAATATCAAGAGATACTTTATCAGGGAAATCCAAGTTTTATATCAAGTTGTTTATATCATAGTCATTATATAATTTGGAAAATTTGAATTATGTTACATTTTATATGCTTATCTGATGGTGGATGAGCATGAGAGGGATCTTACATGCTTATGATTAAAGTTAGTAGGTTTTCTTATTATTCCACAAATGTTCAGGGAACATCCTTCACATGTTTTGTTTCACTCTTTCCTTTCGAATTCATCTTTCAAAACTGTCCTGAAATATCATTAACTTTGTCTTTTCCTAAAATATTAAAATTCTTCTTTCAATATTCCAAGTAATTGAGAACATAATTCAATAATAAAACAATTTTTAGGATATGGCATACAAAAATGGAGATATATTTTTAAAATAAAACAGCTGCAGGTTTTAATGTTGGTATTAAACAAAATTCCAGACATTTGCAGCACAAGTATTACTAAGAGAATGATCAAATAATGAATCCAGTCTAGCATTACACAATACATTTCTGTTCTTCCGCTATTATTACCATTCTCTTTTGTAGCATAGTGTAAAATAGTTCATAGGACTTGGCATCAGAAAGATATCAATTATTATCCTACTTCTGCCATTTATGGGCTTCATGAACTTGTTCAAGTTACTTATACTCTTGGGAAATCTGTATTTTCAAATGCAAATCATGGTTAATAAAGACTGTGTTATGAAGAAGATTAAATATGTCAAAGAGATGGTATGTATATGTGTTTATTTCCCTTCTCTTTTCCTTATTTACTGGGAGAAAGAGCACTAGTAAATCTGAGAAAGGATATACCCTTTAAATTTATGCAGCCCTGGGGGCACCTGGGTGGCTCAGTCAGTTAAGCATCTGACTTCAGCTCAGGTCATGATCTCGTGGTTCATGAGTTCAAGCTCCGTCTTGTCAGCTGTGTTGACAGCTGAGAACTTGGAGTCTGCTTGGAATTATGTGTCTCCCTCTCTCTCTGCTCTCTCCCATTGCACTCTGTCTCTGTCTCTCTCTCTTTCTTTAGAAAATAAATAAACATTACAAAAAATTTAAAAAATTATGTAGCCCTTAACACACTCTCCAGAATTATTTTTGTGGCATGTCTCCCATCTTATTATTGGGTGGGGAAATGTAGTCAAGTGTAAGGTATGATACAGGATAATGAAAATCATGTGCCTTGAGAAATCAAGGGAAACACCAGGAATAATAAAAAATCAAAATATTTATTTAATAAATAAATGGGTAGAGGGTAATAATTGAAAGACTTGAGTCATAAGGATTCACTTAGGGAACCTGTTTTATATGAAAATTCTGGGTCCTACCGAAACCTCTTAACTGAGTATGAGAGAATCAATAACCAAACTCTCAAACTCTAAAGCAGGTGGTTCATGGGGGGGAAAAAAGAAAAGAAAACGAAAAAGAAAAGAAAAAGAGGGTCTAAGATATACACGTGAAAACAAAACTCTAAATGCCTAGTTATACTGATTCTGTTTCTTCTGATTCCTGGGATGGTATTCAAATGGTTAGAATTTTGATTGGAGCAGAGTTTTACAAATGTTGGTACTCAAACTAATCATTTGAGCAAGCTTATAAAATATTGCAAAACAACTCCCAAACTGCTGGATAAAAAACATAAGAAATCAGGCAAACATATAAATATTTATGACGGTTCTGAGATAATTCTGATACAAGTTTAGTGGTTTTGGCAAGAAACAAATGTGTAACCTATACTGACTGAATAATATATTGCTAAAAATGTGACACCCAAATTTTAGGGCAAGTCTTCATGTGAATGACAAAACCCATTCATTTATAGACTTACACATTTTTACAAATGTTTTGATTATGTTACATAGGGAATGGGATTGTTTGCACATTAAATTCTGAAGAAGAATTTCCGATTGTAGGGTGCTTAGTTCACTAACTACCCTACACAAGAAGAAAAATTTAGAAGCCTCATCAGGAAGGTTTGATTTGACTCCTTGGATGTTATTTACTGATACAAGATAGAGAAAAGTAGCCTAACGAAATGTTTTTGAAAACATTTGACTGAGAAAGAACAGTTTCTAATATATTCTATATTAGCTTTTTATCATTTGATCATTTGGTGATCAAATTTTTGGGCTGGACAGTCTACTATACTATATTAAGTATACTTAAATCAATATGCGCTAATATAGAATCCAAATGAATTACAAATTGGTAGCACCTTTGCTGTTTCATTTTCATTCATGAAAATGCATTTCATTTTTAAAAAAATTTTTTTAATGTTTATTTATTTTTGAGAGAGAGACACACACACACACAGAGCAAGTGGGGGAGGGGCAGAGAGAGACGGAGACACAGAATCCGAAGCCGGCTCCAGGCTCTGAGCTGTCAGCACAGAGCCCCATGCGGGACTCGAACCCACGAACCATGAGATCATGACCTGAACCGAAGTTGGACACTCAACCAACTGAGCCACTCAGGTGCCCCGCTGCATTTCATTTTTAAGTTATTATTTTGTATGCCTTTCTTTATGTAAAACAAATATACAAAATATGTAAAAGAGACCAGCTTTCGTTGGCGTTACCTGGAGTTAGGGAACAGAAACAAGTGCCTTCCTGCTTATCTCCTGCTTCTGGAGATATGAGAATAGTTTGAAATCTAGCCATCTAGTATTAAAAAAAGATATGCTAACTACATTCTTGGTATTCAGGGAAATTAAAAGCAAGTATTGAGCAGAGACTAAAGAATTCTATGATATGTGTGGGTTTATGCACTTATGTGTGTTTATGTGATATTTATTTGTAACTGTTTTGGAGTCTCCATTATAGGATCTTTTCACTTAGCTAATGAGTAAATCTGAACAACATCTATGTTTAAGTAGAGCTTTACTCATTTCAGCTATGTGTTCCATATCTAGTACACTGTGTTAAAAGCTAAAAAGTAGTAAATAATAACATGCATTTTTGAAAATCACCTAGAATAGCAAGATAATGTTTCTTGCAAGATATGAAAATCAAACTGTGAAAGCAAAGGACCTTAACTGGAACATAGATACATAGATATATAAAATATAGCATATGGGTTTTGATAAATGTGGTTGTGACTCAGATAACTCTACATAGTTATCTCACATAACTCTATCTAGAAATAAAAATAAATTATTTTATACAATGTGCCAGGCTATACGGAGTCCACAGCTTAAAAGATAATAATTTATGACAGTTAAAAAGGTAATTAATGTGTAATATGAAGATGTGCACAGGAAACATGTAATTCTAGATGCAAATATAATTTGGGAAGAAGTCAGAAGCCTTTAAAAAAAATGTTTCCATGTAACCACAGGTGCTGAAGGTCCCAGCACAGCATTTGAAGCAACCAATCTTGTGAGCAAAGATAGGTTCAAGAATTTTCGGAAGCATATTAATTTGCATAATGCGAAGTTAATAGGAAAGGAGGCATCAGTTGAATACATAACCGAGAAAGTATTCCCTACCAAGGCAGAAAACACAAACTGATGATCCATAGGCAGAATAAATTTCAGTTAGAATTGCACCGTTCAATAATGAAAGAAAATCTGTTTCTAAATATACATTCATGCTGTTTGTAGTGAACACACGCACATAAAATACAGCAGCAATCAGTCTGTTACCATTCCTATTTTAGCTTTGCCAATTCAGTTTAAATTCGTAATAAATATCACTACATTAATGATATGTAAAATTATAAAATATAGGCTATTTTACTAGAAAAAAATAAATTTCTGCCAAGTTAAATTAATTGAAATCAAATAAATAGTATTTCATACTTTGCTGTTTTGAAACTTAATCATTAAAATGAGATAGTATTTCATGGCGGGATTTATATATTTTAGTGATTTTCACAAACTTGGAGGTCTGCAAAGGTCTCGTAAAGCACTGCTTACAAGTGTCCAATTTTCAATATGTCTCCTTTCAGCAAACCTGATATGCAAATATGCTGGTTGTTCATTCTTTTAAGGTATTAAGTAAACTAGCAAATTTCTACTTTAGTATGTCATTTTATTTGACAGCTTATATATAGAAAAATATGACTTTCAGAAGGATGTAAGAAGTTTTCACTTTCCTAATTGCATTATGTATGAGGACTTTTCTTTAACTTTTTCCACTAAAGAACTTTGCCAATTTAATGATTCTTCGAGTTATGTGGAAAGGCTAATTTTTTTTCCTGTGAAACATGGAAACTTGGGAACCTATTTTTGCTCTGAGGAGGTTGTTTCAACCTCTAAACTTTCTATCTATGTCAGGGTAGGCTAGACTTATGCTGTAGGAATAAATCACCCCCAAAATCTCACCGACTACACAAAGCAAAAGTTCATTTTTTTACTCATTCCAAGTTCAATGTGATTTCAGGTATTTCTCAACAAAAGCTGTCTCCCATGTGGAAACTCTGTGATTCAAGCTACTTCCATCTTGTGGCTCTTCTCTCACAAAGTGAAGCTTTATTATTGTTCTGGCAGGGGAAGAGAGAATAGAACTCTCTAGTTACTCACTTTCTACCTTAGTCTAGAAATAACACATTTCTTCCACTCCTCATTTTCATGACCAGAAATACCCACATGATCCCACATAATTAAAAGAAATATTGAACGTGCAGCCTGTTTTGTGCAAGAAAAGGGAAAGCAGATATGATGATGAGTACTAGTAATCTCTATGTCGGAAACTTAGCCCAAACTATAATGTTTTTGTGTAAAATAGTAAAATCAGTCAAATGTTATAGCAATGACATAAATAATTATATAAAACTACTGTCTGTAAGATCATTTAGTTTATTTACCACAATGAATCTAACAGTTTTGCAGAACCAAACAAATGAGGGGAAGTCACCCATTTTTAAGAAAACACTGGATAGAATAATGACTAGCGCCTAAATGGGAGGTTTTCCCATACAACCTTAGAAGAAATAAAACTAACTGTAACCTGTGCCTGGAGCACAATTAGGAAATACAGTTTGCTAAAAACTGCAGTTTACATGTATAAGGGGAAAAACATCCAAAATTACTGTAGCCTACTCTACATACCTTTTCTAAGAGAAACAGGAAGGTTATTGATGAAATAGATAGAGTGATAGAGTCCTTAAAGTAGGAGAACACATATAGAATCATTCTTAAAGGAGAAAGTCTGACTCTGTGTGACAAAATAATCAAAACATGTTTTGTTTGGGGGGTGATGAAAATGCTCATAATTTACATTATGATGATGGTTGCAAATTCTGTGAATATCCTAAAAACTATTGAGCCACATACTTTAAATTGGTGCATTGTGTGGTATATGGATTCTCTCTCTTTCTCTCTCTCTCTTTTTTTCTTTTTCTTTTGAGAGAGATAGAGGGAGAAAGAGAATCCCAAGCAGGTTCCATGCTGTCAGTGCAAAGACCAGTGTGGGGTTTGAACTCACGAACGGCAAGATCCTAACCTGATCTGAAGCCGAGTCCCATGCTTAACCAACTGAGCCACCCAGGCGCCCCTGATCATTTCTTAATAAAACTGTAAAACAAAGAAACAGATGTGTACCCACATACATACACACGTGGAAATTTGAAATCAAATTGCCTGAACTGAGGAAAGAAATCCAAGGAAAAGACAAAAGCATCCAAAATCAAAGACTACTTTTTAAAAATTTTCAAAAGAGAATTATTTAATTGAAATGAAGGAATCTGAGGGGTAAAAACAAAGAGAACTACAATGAAAAAAATAAGAGATAAAAACAGAGGAGAGAAAGCCATAGATTTAGAATATAGGGACTAAAGACCTATCATAAGGACAGGTATATATCTTTTTATTACAATTTACTTTATCGCATTTTGTAGATACTACATTTTTTTACACATTGAAGTTTTGGGGCAAAATGCACTGAACAAGTATATTAGCACTGTTTTCCACCAGCACTTTATGCCTCTATGTGACATTTTCATAATCCTCACAATATTTCAAACTTTTTCATTATCATATCTATATTGGTGGTCTGTGATCAGTAACCTTGTTTTTTGTATTTGTTTCAGGGTGCCACAAACCATGCTCACATAAAACAGTGAACTTAATCATTAAATGTTGTGTGTGTTCTGACTGTTCCACCAAATGGCCATTCTGTCTGTCTCCCTCTCCTCGGCCTTTCATTCTCTGAAATACAGCAATATTGAAATTAAGCCAATTAGTAAATAATCCTACAATGGCCTCTAAGTGTTCATGTGAAAGGAAGAGTCACATGTCTTTCACTGTAAATCAAAAGATAGAAATGATTGGAGCACTTGGCTTAGTCTGTTGAGAGTCCAACTTTGGCTCAGGTCATGATCTCACAGTTTGTGAGTTCGAGCCCCACACTGGGCTCATGGTTGTTAGCGCGGAACCTGCTTCGGATCTTCTGTCTCCCTATCTCTCTGCCCCTCCTCTG
Organism: Panthera leo; assembly: GCF_018350215.1. Classification (NCBI taxonomy): domain Eukaryota; kingdom Metazoa; phylum Chordata; class Mammalia; order Carnivora; family Felidae; genus Panthera; species Panthera leo. The sequence continues at coordinate 166,820,020 of NC_056682.1, forward strand.
CTTGTGCTTTCTCTCTCACTCTCAAAACTAAATAAACGTTAAAAAATTAAAAAAAAAAGACATTTAAAGGTAAAAAAAAAAACAAACCGGAAATGATTAAGCTTAGTGAGGAAGGCGTTTTAAAAGCCAAGATAGCTTGTACCAAACCGCCCAATTGTGAATGCAAAGGGAAAGTACTTGAAGGAATTAAAAGTGCTACTCCAGTGTACACATGAACAATAAGGAAGTGAAACAGCTTTATTGTTGATATGGAGAATGTTCGAGTGGTCTGGATAGAAGACCAAATCAGCCACAACGTTACCTTAAGCAAAAGCCTAATCCAGAGCAAGGCCCCAACTGTCTTCAATTCTCTAAAGGCTGAGGGAGGGGACGAGGCTGAAGAGAAGTATGAGATACACAGAGCTTGATTCATGAGGTTTAAGGAAAGAAGCTGCTTCCATAATGTAAACTTAAAAGGTGAAGCAGGTGCAAATGCTAATGCAGAAGCTGCAGCAAGTTATCCAGAGGGCCTCGCTAACATAATTCAAAGGTAGCTACACTAGACAACAGATTTTCAATGTATGTGAAACAACCTTGTATTGGAAGAAGATGACATCTAGGTCTTTCACAACTAGAAAGAAGCTGTGGTTTTAAGTCCCCAGTTTTCAACAAAATACCACCCGGAATACAACACAACAGGGGTGGGCGGAAGCCTACTCAAAGCACAATATAAATCTTCAGAAACTGTTCCTAAAGAAATACAAGTATTAGATTTATTAGACAAATATTTTAAAATAATTGCCTTAAATATGTTCAAAGAGCTAAAGGAAAACAGAAAAATAATTAAAGGAAATCTGGAATATGATATATGAGTAAAGTGAAAATATAAGTAAAGTGATAAAAAATATATAAAAAAAAGAATCAAACAGAAATTTGCAGATGAAAAGTAAAAAATGAACTGAAAATTTCACTAGGCAGATCGGACAGCATCCTTGAACAGGCAAAATAATCAACACACTTGAAGACAAGTCATTTGAAATTACTGAGTCTAACAAGAAGAAAAAAATCAGTGAATAGAGCTTAATGCACATATTGGACAAATCAGGTGGACAATATTTGCATATGGGAGTCCCAGGAGGGAAAGAGAGAAGAGGTTATAGAACTTGCTTTAAGAAATAATGGCCGGGGTGCCTGAGTGGCTCAGTTGGTTGGGCAGCCAACTTCGGTCATGATCTCACGGTTCATGAGTTTGAGCCCCACATTGGGCTCTGTGCTGACAGCTCAGAGACTGGAGACTGCTTCAGATTGTGTTTATGTCTCTCTCTGGCCCTCCCCTGCTCATTCTCTGTCTCTCTGTCAAAAATAAACCAAAAAAAAAAAAACATTAAAAAAAAGAAATAATGGCCGAAAACTTACCAAATTTGAGGAAATATGTTGATAATAAATATGAGAAGTTCAGTGAACTCCAAGTATGCTAAACACTAAGCAACTCATGTCAAGATAAAACGTAATCAAATTATCAAAAGACAAAGACAGAGAATCTTGAAAGGAGCAAGAGAAAAGTGGTCCATCATATGTAATGGGTCTTCAGTAAGATTATAAGTGGATTTCTCCAGAGAAAACTTGGAGGCCAGAAGGCAGTGAGATGGCATATTTATAATGTTGAAAGTAAACATGCAAACAAAATTGTCTACTGAGAAGTCAACATGTAGTAAAACTATACTTCAAAAATGAGAAATTGAGACATTTTCAGATAAACAAAAACTGAGGAAATGTATTACCACTAGATCTGATCTGCAAAAGATGTTAAAAGGAGTTCTTCAAGTTGAAATGAAAAAAGAAAAAAAAACAAAATAGTTCAAAGTACCTATTGCAAGTTCACAAAATAAAATTAAAGACTGAAGTCATTTCTATATTATGTGTACAATATTAGTAGATAATAAATGAGGATTTATTTCAGGATTTGCACCTTGAACTGTTATACCATCAAATTTAAAAGATGTAGGCAAAGGCAGCACTTTTGTTGTCTAAATAAAAATAAAATATTATGCTAAAACTAAAAGAAATGAAAAATTCTAGATAGTAACTCAAAGTCACATGAAAAGATAAATTTCTCTAATAAAGGTAAATATATTCACAAATATAAAAGCCAGTATTATAATTTTTGTTTTTAATTCCACTTTTTATTTTTCTACAGGATTTAAAAGATAAATGCAGGAAAATATACATTTATTCTAATATAACTATAATTATAAATTATAAATATATCTAATATAAAAATGCAATGTGAGATAAAGATTGATTAAAGTTAAATGGTATCATTTTAAAATAGACTGTTATAACTTTAATGTTATATATAATTCCCATGGTAACCAACAGAAAATATAAATGGAAAGGGGGAATAGAAAAAAAAAAGAAAAGAAAGAATGAAAAGAAAAAATCTATAAGAAATAGAGAAAAAATTATAATAAATCTCCCCATTTCCTAAATTACTTTAAATGTAAATAGATTAAATGCCTCAAAGTAAAGATGATTGACTGATTGGCATAATGAAAAAAAAAAACAGGATACAATTATGGGATGCTACAAGAGACTCACTTTAGATCTAAGTCCATGCATAGATTGAAAACGAAAGGATAGAAAAAGATATTCTGTGCAAATAGTAACCAAATGAGATTAGGATAAGATTATTATTAGGAAAAAATAAATTTTAAATGAAAAACTTTTTCAAGAGAGAAGAAAAAGACATAATATACGAAAAGATTAATTATATAAAAAGATCGATTCATCAAGGAGATTTGAAAATTATAAACATGTATGCCGCAAATATCAGAGCTCCTAAATAAGTGAAGAAAACACTGACAGAACTGAAGGGAAATATATAAAGTTCTACAGTAATAGAAGACTTCAATACCCCAGTTTCAATAGTAGATGGAACAGCTAGACAAAATATAAACAAGGAAATGGAGGAGTTAAACAACACTATAAACATATATAAACAGATATTTACAGAATACTCCACAACAAAAGGAAACAACATATTCTTCTCAGGTGCACATGGAACATTGTCTAGGATAAACCACATGTTAGGTCACTAAACAAGTTTTAATAGCTTATAAAAGATTGAAATCAAGCAAAGTATCTTTTCTGATCACAGTGAAAGGAAACTGGACGTAAACAGCAGGTGGGAAAACTGGCAAATCCACAAAAATGTAGAATTTTGTTTTTAATGTTTATTTTTGAGAGAGGAGAGAGACAGAGTGGGAGTGGGGGAGGGGCAGAGAGAGAGGGAGACACAGAATCTGAAGCAGGCTCCATGCTCCGAGCTGTCAACACAGAGCCTGGCATGGAGCCTGATGTGGGGCATGAACTTGTGAACCTCGAGATCAGGACCTGAGCCGAAGTAGGATGCCTAACCAACTGAGCCACCCAGGTGCCCCCAAATATGTAGAAATTTTAAAACTTACTCTTAAACAGCTGCCATCAGAAGAAAGAAGAAATCACAAGAGAAACTTAAAAGTATCTTGAGGCAAATGAAAATGAAAACAAAACTCACAAAAACATATGATGCAGTAATTTATAGATATAAATGTCTACATTAAAAAATGGATCTCAAATCAACAACATAAGTTTATATCTGAATTAACCACAAGAGTATGCTACACTAAAAGCTACCAAAGGGAAGGAAATAATAAAAAAAAAAAATTGAAAAAGAGATCAATAAAATAGAGAACAAAAAATAATAAAGAAAATCAATGAAACCAAGATTTGATTCTACAAAAAGTTCAACAGAATTGACAAACTTTAAGCGAGACTGATTAAGAAGAGAGGAGTCAAATAACTCACTTCAGAAATGAGATGGCATTACTACCAGTTTTATAGAAATCAAAAGGACTACGCAAGATTACTATGAATTATTGTGTGTCAACAAATTGTATAACTTTGGTGAAACAGATAAATTCCTAAAACAACCTACCAAGACTAAATCATGAAGATGTAAAAAATCTGTATACATTTGTAGCTAGTAATTCTATTGACCTAGTCATCAAAAATTTCCCAACAAAATAAATCCCAGGACCATATGGCTTCACTGGCAAATTCTACTATACACTTAAACAATTAACACCAATTATTCTGAAACTCTTCCAAAAAAATTGAAGAGGAAGTAACACTTCCAAACTCATTTTGTGAGGCCAGCATTACTCTGATGCCAAAGGCAGATAAAGACATTACAAGAAAGGAAAACTACAGGCCAATATTTCTGTGTGTTAACATAAAAATTCTCAACAGAATACAAGCAAACATAATTCAACAGCATGTTACAAGGATTATGCAACATAACCAAGTAGGATTTACTTCTAGAATGCAAGAAAGGTTCAACATGTTAAAATCAATCATGAAATACACCATGCCAACAGAACAAATTAAAAAAAAAAACAAACATAAAATCAGCTCAATGGATGTGGGAAAAAAAAAAAAAAAAAAAAAACATTTGTTAAAATTCAACACCCTTTAGGGGAAAAACATTCAGCAAATGAAAAAAAGCAGAAAACTACCTCAACACAATAAAGGTCATGCATGAAAAACCCAAACTAATTTTATATATTATGGTGAAAGACTGAAAGATTTTCCTCAGAGATCAGGAAAAAGACAAGAATGCCTGGTATCACCACTTCTATTCAACATAAATTAGAAGTCCTAACCAGAGCAGCTCAATTAAAATAAATAAGCTTGAAAGAATGAATGAGTGAGTGAGTGAGTGAGAGAGAAAATGAAAGAAAGAAAGAAAGAAAGAAAGAGAGAAAGAAAGAAAGAAAGAAAGAAAGAAAGAAAGAAAGCCTTCTAAATTGGAAACGAAGAAATAAAATTTTATCTTTTCAAAAGCAACATGATTTTATGTGTAGAATATTTCTATAATTTCATACAAACACAAACGTATAATAAACAAACTAAGCAAAGTTGCAGTGTACAAAATCAACACCCAAAAATCAGCTGCAACTTTATACATTATCAATAAACAATCAGAAAGGAAATTAAGAATTATTTTACCGACAATAGCATCAAAATAATAAAATATTCAGGAATGAACTATGCCAGGGGTTAAAAGTTTGTACACTGTAACAAAGAAAGGAGTGAACAAATGGAAAGATATCACAGATTTATGGCTTGGAACACTTAATATTATCAATATGTCAATGCTACTCAAAGCAATTTACAGATCGGATGCAATTTCCATCAAAATCTAAATGATGTTTTTTTGCAGAAGTAGAAAAATTCATCCTAAAATTTATGTAGTATCTCAATGAACTCCACATAGCAACAATCTAGAAAAAGAAAAACAAAGTAGGAAGCCTCATTCTTTGTGATTTCAAAACTTAACACAAAATGACGAGAATCAAAACAGTATGGTATGGCATAAATAAAGACATCTAGATCAATGGGATAGAATAGAGAAACTAGAAATGAGTCCTTGAATATGTGGTCAAGTGATTTTTGGCAAGGGCACCATTACTATTAAATTGGGAAAGGGCAATCTTCAATAAACTGTGTTGGGAAAACTGGATATCCACTTACAAAAGAACGAAAGTGGGCTTTTACCTCAAAAACCATACAAAAACTAACCCAAAATGGATCAAAGACCTAAATTTAAAAGCTGGACTATAAAACTCTTAGGAGAAGACATAGGGGAAAATCTTTACAATATTGGATTTGGCATTATATGACACCAAAAACATAGGCAACAACAACAACGAGAAACAAAAACAAAAACAAAAATAGATAAATTTGACCTCAGTAAAGTTAAAAACTTTTGTGCATCAAAGACACTATCAACAGAGTGAATAGTCAACCCATGAAATAGAAGAAAATATTTGCAAATTATACCTCTGAAAAAGGGGTTAATATCAAGAATATATAAGGAACTCCTACAACTATACAACAAAAAACACCAAACCACTCACTTACAGTACTGGCAAAGGACCTCAATAGACATTTCTCCAGATATATAAATGATCAATAAGCATATGAAAAGATTATCAAAAACACTAGTCATTAGGGAAATGCAAACCAAAACCACAATGACATACCACCTCATCACCATTAGGACAGCTATTATGGAAACAAAGAAACAAACAAAATTACAAATGTTGACAAAGGTAAAGAAAAATTGGAATTCTTCTGCACTACTGGTAGAAATGTAAAATGGTGTAGTCAAAATGGAAATCGATATGGTGGTTCCCTCCCAAATTAGACTTACAATTCTATGTGATCTATCAACTCCATTTCCAAGTTTATACATAGAAGAACTAAAGCGGGGAATTCAACAGATATCTATTTTATTTTTTTAATTTAAATTTTAGTTAGTTAACATATAGTGCAATATTGGTTTCAGGAGTAGAATTCAGTGGTTCATCACTCACATACAACACCCAGTGCTCATCCCCACAAGTGCCCTCCTTAATACCCATCACCCATTGAGCCGATCTTCCACCCACCTTCCTCCATAAGCCCTCAGTTTGTTCTCTATTGTTAAAAGTCTCTGTGGTTTGTTTCCCTCATCTTTTTTTCAACAGATATTTATATACCTGTGTTCATAGCAGCGTTATTCACAATAGCCTAAAGAAGGAAGCAACCCAAATGTACATTGCTAAATGAATGGATAAACAAGATGAGGCAAATACATTCTATAGAATATTATTCAGCCTCAAAAAGAAGAAAGTTCTTGGGGTGCCTGAGTGGCTCAGATGGTTAAGCATCCATCCAACTCTTGCGTTCAGCGCAGGTCATGATCTTCCAGTTCGTGAGATCAAGCCCCACGTTGGGCTCAGTGCTGATAGCACAAAGGCTGCTTAAGATTCTCTCCCCCTCTCTCTCCCCCTCTCCCCCCACTCTCTCTTTATCAAAATAAATAAATAAACTTAAAATGGAAGTTCTGATGTATGCTACACAGAATGATCTTTATAGATGCTGCAATGAGTGAAACAAGCTAGTCACAAAAGAAAGAATACATTCACTGTTTTTAAAAAGTCACTATAATCCATCTCCAGACTTTGTTCATTTTCCCAAACATAAACTTCATTCCCAAAGGCTCTTTATTACCCCCTCCCTCCAGCCCCTGATCACAGCCATTCTACTTTCTTCTCTATGAATTTGACTTCTCCAGGCACCTCATGTAAGTGGAATCATACAGTATTTGTTCTTTTGTGACTGACTTGTTTCGTTTACCACAACATCTGTAAAGATCATCCCTGTGTAGCATACATCCAAACTCTTTTTGAGGCTAAATAATATTCTGCAGTATGTGTATCTCTCATCTTGTTTATCCATTCATTAGTCAACATACATTCGGGTTGTTTCCTTCTTTAGGCAATTGTGAATAATGTTACTGTGAACAGGGACATATAAATATCTGTTGAACTCCCCACCTCCGTTCTTCTAGGTATAAACCTAGCAATACAGTAGCTGGATCACACGGAATTGTATGTCTAATTTTTTTTGAGGAACTGATTCCTCAAAAGGATACCGATTTTGAGGTTACTGATTTCCATGGTGGCTACACCATTTTACATTCTTACCAGCAGTGCAGCAGAGCAGGAGAGTTCCAATTTCTCCATATTCATGTCAGCACTTGTTGTTTTTGTTTGTTTTCATAATAGCATAGCTCTGCCACAGAGATTGGGCCTTTTCTTATGCTCTTGTCCTGCAGCAGTAGACTGCTCTTGATTGTTACTCCGTGCTGGGATTTTAATGGTGGCAATTCTCCTGATGCAGCCTCAGTCTTAGTAAGGGTGTGTGTACCCAGGCCAAGGGGATAGATAGCACGTTCTCAGTGTTTTTGCCATTCTTCTTTGTGGCAGCAAATTGATTTCTATCTGTGGTAGGGTTTAGGAAGAAGGGAATTCGTTGCTCCTTGGTAAGTAGTAGCAAAACTTCTGTTGTCTATCAGTGCAAGGTCCATGGTCTAAGAGACTTTGTAGACCTTCCTTCGATGCAAAGAACTTTTACACTTCCTCTAGAAGCTGTACACATTTGCCTGCTTTATGGTATTGACAAAGAGAATCTCCTATCTTTGCACAGATTTTGCTCCCACCACTCCCATGAAGACCGTAAGGTTGAGAGGGTTTGCTGCCCTCACCTCCACCTCAGCAGCTAAAAACTTGCTTCCTGTAAGAGGGTCCAGAAAAGCAGTTAGCATGGACGAAAATCATTTCATGCATACCTGTACCACTGAGAGGGCTCATTCCTTGTCTCTAGCCCTGCCCAGCCTTTCTCCTGAGCATGTGGAGGAAGCTTGTGGGAAGAGTCCTCCACATGTCTGTGGCTCCAGTTACTTTAAACCCATAGGCAAGGCCAACTAGATCTTTACTATTTCATCAACATTTTAGTTGACTTCTCACATGCGTCTTTTGTTTCCACCCGTGGCTTCTCTGCTCGGACAAAAATGACACAGTTCGTTTGTCCCTTTTCTCCTGGGAGATGTTTTTCACTCTTGAAATTCAGTTCCTTTGGTGGTCTTTTGACAAGTCTTCTATACTGAGAAGTTACGCTTTTTAATTTTTTTTTGCCTTTTTTGAGTTGTTAGGATGGGAGTCATATTCTCTTGCTTCCTATAACTTAAGAGGAAGCAGAACTCTCTGGATTATTTACTGTTCTCTTTTCTTAATTACACTGTAAGTTTCATAAAGGTTTCATTCATTACTATAAATTGAGGTATGTAACAGAGCCCAGAATATAATAAGACTTAGATTCAAAATTTGAGTAATTAGTACATTAACTAGAGAATACATATTCTAAAAGGAAAATAAATAATATTTGGTTATACACACAAATCCCCTCTCTTACTTCCCTCCAAAAGCAACACTTCTTCTTTTTTTTAAGTTTATTCATTTATTTTGAGAGACAGAGAGCGTGCAAGCAGAGCAGGGGCAGAGAGAGAGGGAGCATCCCCACCAGGCTTCACAATGTCAGTGTGGACCCTGACGGGGGGGTGCAGGGCTCAAACTCATGAAAATATGAGATCATGACCTGAGCCAAAATCAAGAGTCAGATGCTTAACAACCGAGCCACCCAGGCACCCAGTAAAGACACATACTTCTATTTTATTCTCATGGCACCAAATTTTATTCCTGCAGAGTGCTTGTCACAATCATATCCCATGTGTTTGTATGGAGATATGGATGCAAATCTTTGATTGTTTGTTTCTCCCACCAAACTGTAAGATTCACAAGGACATATTTTTTGTTTACTATTGTTTTCCTAACACCTAGAACATTATCTGAAGCAAGTCCTCATAAAGTTGTTGAATGAATCAATAAACGATAGAGACATAAAATAGGTAACATCAAGAAAGTACCAGCAAAAAATCATAAGATAACACAATATTTTCATTTCAAATGTGACAAAGAAGTTTAGGCAATAACATCTAAAGGGAATATGTAAAAAATTTCATTCAAACTCCTTGTTGTATAAAGCAAGAAATTAAGGGCAGGAGAAATTAAACATCTCTCCCAAAGTCACAGAACTCATTAGTGGCCGAGCCTGGAATAGAAACTAGGTCTCCTGACTCTAAATCCATTGCTCTCAATTTGGGTGCTCTGAGAAAAACCCTTTAAGACATTGGTTTATGGATGTAAAAATGCATGTGTTGAGAAACAGGGGAAAAGGAAGATAGCCTTCTAAAATATGTCTCAGCCAAGGCACCCCAACAGATGGCCATGTTGCAGCAACTTTCTCAGGGAAGTTATATTCAGAAAAGGCAACGCATCACCAGGTCTCATAATCCCAATGGACGGTAAATGATTTCATAGTGTATCAGGCAGCGCAGCAACCGACATTTCAATATTTCCTTCGAAAGGGAAGATGAATGTAAAATTGCTTTACCTTCATGCTCTAGCTGGTGATTTCCCTGCTGTGCCCTTCATAACACTGATAGGAAAAAAAAAAGGAAGGGTATGAATAGAGTGTGCTAGCCATTCAACGTATTCATAAGCTCAGAAAAAAAAAAAAAACAACAATAAGGTTTTTACTAATATTAATAACAACAAAAACAGCTACAGTAATAATGATTCCTAATATGAACTAAATGCAATGTAAATTGATTATTACTCAAATACTAAAACCTTCAACCAACAATCATATAATATCAAGAGAGTCTTTTTTTTTCTTTTTTAAATAGGTGATGGAAAACATAGGCTTAGAGACTTTAAAGATCTCAGAAATGCAGGAAGAGGTAGTGCTAAAATTTAAAGTTAAGTTGTTCAACTTACTATAACATACATAAATAACACAGGAATAGAATGTAAATAAATAATGTATTCATCTCCAAAATATTACTGGTATGCCTTTGTTAGTTTCTTGATTGATATGGTCAAGGCCTGAATTTGGTGTCATGAAAAGAAATCAATTTTAAATTTTTTTTTAAGTTTATTAATTTATTTTGAGAGGGAGGGGGGAGGGACAAGAGAGAGGAAGAGAGAGAGAAGCCCAAGCAGGTTCTGTACTGTCAGTGCAGAGCCCAAAGTGGGGCTTGAACTCAGGAACCATGAGATCATGATGTGAGCCAAAATCAAGAGTAGGACACTTAACCAACTAATTCACCTAGGTGACCCAATTTTTTAACTTTTTTAAAGCATACATGAAACCATGTCCCAAGAAACTATATGATTATTTTCTCCCTCCCTCTCTCTCTCTTTAATGTTTATTTATTTATTTTTGAGAGAGAGAGAACAGAAACGGGGATGGGCAGAGAGAGAGAAACACAGAGTTGATAGCAGGCTCCAGGCTCTTAAGCTGTCAGCACAAAGCTCGACAGGGCTCGTACCCATGAACTGTGAGATCATGACCTGAGCCAAAGTCAGACGCTTAACCGACTGAGCCACTCAGGCACCCCTATATCATTATTTTCTAACCCCCATCTCTGGAATCTCTGTCCGATAGAAATATAATTACAGCTACCTATTTAATTTCACATTTTTTGTTGGCTACATTTTTAAAAAGTAAAAATATACAGGTAAAGTTAACTTTTTTAATATATTTTATTTAACTCAATAATTCAATATTATTGTAGAAATATTATATGCTTGGCGGAGAAATATATAATGTGTGAAAGAAAAATTGGCAAAAAAAAATTATAAGAGTAGTCAGACATAGTTTACAGAAAATCATAGCTCAAAGCTAAGGCTGTCCAATGTTCTAAGAAAGGTTTAAAAAATTAGAAAAAATAAGTCTGGATTTTAGACCTCTGTCATTCAGAAGGAAACTCTGATACAAGTAACAAAGAATTACATAAATATTTAAAAACATAGGATTATTTGGCTTTTCCCATACTTATATTTAATAAAATAATACAAAATATGTTGTGAAGAAAATGTTCCATGCTCAAATAAATTTGGGAAACACTGAGCTATGCAAATTTAAATATTTCAACTGCAGATTTCTCAGAAGCTTTACTATGTTGACATATATTCCAAATCTCCAAGAATCCTAAATAAAATATTTTATTTTTCAAGTATATTTGACTTAAGACCTCTATTAATGAAGAAATGTTGTTCTCTATTAGGGGAAATCAAATATATAAAGAATGAAACAATACTGAATTTACAGATATCACATTTTGATTTTGGACTTCTAATATGTTAGTGCAGTGGCCTTAGATGTCACTTAATTTTCTTTAAGAAAAAAAATTTTAACGTTTATTTATTATTGAGAGGCAGAGAGACACAGATCATGAGCCGGGGAGGGGCCAAGAGATGGCGAGACACAGAATCTAAAGCAGGCTCCAGGCTCTGAGCTGTCAGCACAGAGCCCGATGGGGGGCTTGAACTCACAAACCGCAAGATCATGACCTGAGCCAAAGTCGGACGCTTAACCAACTGAGCCACCCAGGGGCCCCGATGCCACTTAATTTTCTAAATGAGGTTCCCTCACCAAACTATGAAAAATGAAATTTGCTTATTCAGTGATACGTTCACAACCCACAACTGATTTCCTATTAAAGCCGCCATTGCTGATACTGACATTTCTCATATGAAACATTAAAGTTTCGTATGGCAAAGTTTGTCATAAAATAGCTGTGCCATTTGGGGTAAGCCACTTAACCTCCCTGAGACTGTTCTTTACTCCCACATTAAGAATATTGCATTAGATGACTTACAAGGGACTTTATAGCAGTGAAATGAACAGGTCAGTTTGGAGTCTTTACTAGTTTCATTCCACTTAAAGACAAGTTTTAGAGTATCCCAGAACATGTCCCTGCAATAACACTAACACTACAGAATCTCATCCAAATTTACTTAATGCTCATTTTTATTTTATAAAATACACTTTCTCTTTTTTTTTATAGCAGTTTTAGGTTCATAGCTTTAATAGTGTGTGGAAGATACGAACTACCCTATGACCCAGTAAGCACTGCCTACCTGACCAATGGTCCAATCAACAGAATATCAGTTAACTGCCATAACGATATTTGAGGAAAATAACAAAGCTGCAAATCCAAGAATAAAGGATTTAATGCGTCCATTATTTGGTAGACTGAACAAAGTACAGGCAGATTTTGGCCTAAAATAAGTGTTCAACAGTTAAATTGTTTACTGAAAAGAACAAGGTCTTTGGGGCCAGATTGACTGGAATGGAATACAGAATTTACCACTTACTAGCTATTTGATCCTGGATAACTTAATTTGCCACTCTCTACTTCTGTTACCACTTCTGTAAGCTTACAGTAATAATTTATAATTCATGAAGTTAATGTGTATATAAATGAGAAAAATATTTTAAAATCTCCAGTTCAGTGCCTAGCATATAGAATAAATGATACATTTTCCTTTGTCTTTCTGAACCTTGATTTCTTAGACATTAATCTCTCTACTTTCTTTCACTTCTCTAAAAGTCAAGTAAATCTTCCTGATAATACTTTCCATTGAGCTTTCAGGCCTTCTCTTCCAAAATCTAAATTCTCTTTTTAACTGAGATTTGGTATTGTCAGCTTTTAGTAGGATAATCAGACTTCTAAAATGTTTACTACATTTAATTAAAAGTATATCCAGGAACTGTTCATGTTCAACATTTAATATTTGATTGCATACAAATGTTTAAAACAAAGTTTCAAGCCTCAAAAGCAACAGAAGTACCATTTGCTTCCAAAGTACTTTATGATTTATGGGAAAAGTTTTATCATTGCTGTTTCACAGATCAATTAAGACCATGGAGGCTCAGGGAAATGATGTGAATCCCCAAAAGGCAGAAGGCTGACTTGGGACGAAATCTTTGTCACATAAATAACCCTAGTTGTGAACGGTTGTCTTTAGGACACTCCTCAGGCCAAGGCACAAGACTATTAGTTTTCTCTTATATTATTTATTCCTAATCCCCATTCTTATTCCTATTTCCATGGTAAGCACTATGATGGAAACAATTTCTCAGATCCCACATCAAAGGAGACCTTGTGGCTCCAGCTGTCAGCCCACAGACTCCAATGGTTAACATTGTTACAATCTGATTCAGCTGCAGAAAACCTTTGGGGAGCCTCCCATATTGAATAACCAATCAAAGCAGGGGTATAAAAGACTTGTCCATTTCAGCACCCTTAAAAAAACGATTCTTCGGGTTGTATATGCTCCAGATCTTCCTGTGGGATGGCTGAGATTTTGTTCATTCGCCTCACAGTTAAATTTCTTCTTCCTCCACCCAAATATGCTTTCTCCCTTTTTCACGGCTCTGGATGCCAGCCTGTCAAATTTCCATCACGGGTTCTGGAGAACCCACCCTAACAGCAGGCACCAGCTCTAATGTGTATGATGTATAAGAGTATCTGTTTCTTCCAGCATCAGAAACAGAATGTGCTGTCATGCTTTTCACTTTTAATGAGCTGTGACTATTAATGTGTGCAAGCAGGTATCAGGGAATTAGTCAAACTTGCTGCCAAGAGTAAGTTTTCCTAAACAAAATAAAACAAATATATAGATATATCTTTGTATCTCTCTGCAGCATATTTTAAAATCCACTCCAAGTTAAACCACTAGTTTAAACACCTTGCATTTCATACATCCTATTAAAAGCCATGGGGGCATTAAATTGATAGATGGGAGCATCCTATTTTGCCATACAAACCTTCCCCCCATTTGGTTCACAGGTGTCATCCCAGATACTTGTAGCTTACATTTGTGAGCATGAACATTTTTTCATATGTTTGAAGACAAATTTTATATATATATATATTTTTATAAATTGTCTTTTTTATACAAAGTCTTTTAGGACTTTGTCAATTTTTCTTTTGGTCTGTCAATTTTTAAGATGTATTTGAGATCCTGTTTTCATTTCCTTTGGATGTGTACCCAGAGGTGGGATTGCTGAATCATACGGTAGTTCTATTTTTAACTTTATTTTACTTTATGCATTGTGCACACTGCTTAATAACATATACTAAAATCCCTATTATGTCACCACTTAATTATGGAGCTTCATGCATCATGTATCAATTCCCATTATGTACATGGGTTTTTCACAATTTTCTATTATATGAAAATATATTTTCTTATTCAGTTACATTTTTGTCTTATTGGTGGTTTCCTTTGCTGTGCAAAAACTTTTTATTCTGATGCAGTCCCAGTAGTTTATTTTTTTTCCCTTGCCTATTAAGAGACATATATAGAAAAATGTCAAAAAATTATTGCCTATGTTCTCTTCAATTCTTTTATGGTTTCAATGTCTCATATTTAGGCCTTTAATCCCTTTTGAGTTTATTTTTATGGATGGTGTTAGAAGGTGGTCCAGTTTCATTATTTTATACATAGCTGTCCAGTTTTCCCAGCACCATTGATTAAAGAGACTGTCTTTTCCCTTTTGCATATTCTTGTCTCCTTTGTCATAGATTAATTGACATATTGACTGTATAATGTGGGTTGATTCCTGAGCTCTCTATTCTGGTGCATTGACCTATGTCTTATTTTTGTGCCACCACCATACTATTTTGATTAGTACAGTTTTGTCATATATCTCAAAATCTGGAATTGTTCTTCTTTTGCAAGATCGCTTTGGCTATTAGGGGTCTTTTGTGGTTCCATGCAAATTTTAGGATTATTTGTTCTAGTGCTGTGAAAAATGCTGCTGGTATTTTGATAGGAATTTCATTAAATGTGTAGATTGCTTTGAGTGGTATGGAAATTTTAACAATATTAGTTCTCCTAATCCATAAGCATGGAATATATTTCCATTGTTCATGTCTTCTTCAATTTCTTTCATTGGTGTTTTATAGTTTTCAGAGTACAGATTTTTCACTTCCTTGGTTAAGCTTATTCCTAGGCATTTTATTCTTTTTGGTACAATTGGAAGTGGGACTAGTTTCATAATTTCTCTTTCTTCTACTTCATTATTAGTGTATAGAAACACTACTGATTTCTGGGTATTTATGTTGTGTTCTACCACTTTACTGAATCCATTTATTACTTCTGGTTTGTTTTTTTTTGGTGGAGATTTTGTTTTCTAAATATAATGTCATATGCAAATAGTGATGAGATCTTGCCATTTGAGACAACATGTTTGGACCTAGAGATTATTATGCTAAGTGCAATAAGTCATACTGAGAAAGAAAAATACCATATGATTTCACTTATATGTGAAATCTAAAACAAATAAACAAATAAATGAATAAACAAAAAGCAGAATCAACCAGACCTATAAATTCCTTCTGGTTGCCAGAGGGAAGGGAGGTGGGAAAAGGGCAAAATGGGTGAAGAGGAGTGGAAGATACAGATTTCCAGCCATGGAATGAATAAGTCATGGAAATAAAAGGCACAACATAGGGAATATAGTCAATATTTTAACAGCATTGTATAGTACCAAATGGTAATTACACTTGTGGTGAGCAGAACACAATGTATAGAGATGTTGTACATTTGAAACTAATGCAGCATTGTATGTTAACTATACTCAAATGATTTTTTTTAATGATGTGGCCAAAGAACATAAAAAGACAATTCAAAAACATACAAGTGTCAAACTTACAGAGTATTGAACCTGACTAATAATGAAATAAAGGATAATTTAAATGGAAAAAAAATTATCCTTTGTATTTTATTTGTTTATTTGTATGTTTTTAAAGTGTACTGCAAAAATAAAATTATATAGAAAAGGATTGCTATGGTCTTATGGGATATATTTAGAATGGGAATCCTTGCTCTCCAATATTCCATTCACTCTTGGACAGCACTATCCAGTAGACCTTTCTGGTAATACTATTGGTAATATCTACATCTGCATTTTTTTCCCAAAAATGTTTATGCATTTTTGAGAGAGAGAGATTGAAAGAGAGACAGAAAGAGAGCAAGGCAGGGGCAGAGAGAGAGGGAGAGAGAGAATCCCAAGCCGGCTCCACACTGTCAGCACAGAACCTGATGTGGGACTTGATCTCATGAACCGTGAGATCATGACCTGAGCTGAAGTCAGACGCTTTATTTACCAACTGAGCCACCCGGGCACCCCTTCTGCATTGTTTGATACAGGAGCCAGTAACCACATGTGGTCATTGAACAGTGATATATAGCTTACTGTGACTAAGAAATAAATTTAATCATATTTAAATTTAACTATTTAGTCTAATTTGTAGAAGTCAAATGTTTTTAGTGGCTACCATATTAGACAATGTCATTCTATAATATCAGTACCAATGAGGGGCGCCCGGGTGGCTCAGTCGGTTAAGCATCTGACTTCGGCTCAGGTCATGATCTCATGCTTCGTGAGTTCAAGCCCCATATCAGGGCTCTGACAGCTCAGAGTCTCTAGCCTGCTTCAGATTCTGTGTCCTCCTCTGTCTTGGCCCCTCCCCCATTCACACTCTGTCTCACTCTCTCTCAAAAATAAACAAACATTAAAAAAATTTATAATATCAGTACCAGTGAAAAATAAACTCTGATTTTTTTTTTTTTTTTGAGAAAGAGAGAGAGAAACCACAGGTTGTTAGAGGGAGAGAGAATCAAGCAGGTTCAAGGGCCCATGCGGCGCTTGATCTCATAACCCTTAGATCTTGAGCCAAAATCAAGAGTTGGATGCTTAATTGACTGAGCCAACCAGGTGTCCCAGAAACATTAAAGATCTATATTTGACCTTATAGATGTCATTTTTGAATTAAGTGTTTTGAACTAGAGACTTTCTCCTTTAGTGTTCTGTGTTATGTCCTATATCCTTCCTTCTGCTGGTACTAAAATGTATATGCAATATTGTATAAGAACAATGGAAGAGCATTCTGAAGAGAATAGAGAAATTTGGGGAAAGCGCTCTTATATATGGCTTTCAAGCACTCAGTTTTTACTTTTTCTAGTCTGAAATCACATCTGGCTCTTTTCTTTTCAAAAGAATTATCTTCCAAATGATACAACCTATGTTTTCATTCCCATTAAATATGTGTGTACATATTTTTGAGCATGTGGTATAAGAAAAAGTAAAAAAAAAAAAAAAAAGGATGATTACCTTAAATTTGTTCTAATACCTGGTTTTTAACTTTAACCTTAGTACTATAGATGTAGATGTAAAATTTTAAAAAATAGTGATGATAGTGATAAATCCTTTGATCAATGTTCTCCTCACCCAATGCTCAGTATTGAGCTTTATGATTTTTTATGATCATAAAGTATTCTGGTGATTTTAAAGTCAGCAATAAGTAATATCTGACATGTATATAGACATTCTGTTATTATGTTCAATTATTTTTATCAATTTCTTAGGAAACTAGACACAATAGTTCTCTTTCCCTATCTGTAAGTTTCTTTGATAGATACCGAATGACACAGAAAGAATACAAGTATTCAGTTACGCTTGGCTATTTGTATTTGGATCTTTGTGCATCTGTTGACTTTTATTTTTTCAGCCCATGGCAAGGACTTAAGAGTGCTCATCCTGAGATATTGGAAGAAGATACAGCCTAGCCACTCTTCTGATTCTTCATTTATCTCTGCCTCTTCATCATGCTTGTAAACAGCCAAAACTGCATGCCTATTTTTGGATTTTCCCCAATGAGATGTGTGTGCCTGTTGGATTTTGAACATCTTCTTAATCTTGGATTCAAGTTGGACACTGCCACTCTCATTTCCTCTTCCACATCAATTTTTGCAGAATACATCCTGTTTGTCACAGCATCTTATACTTTCATTATAGTTCTGAAATAAATACTATATAAACTTCTTAAAAATATAATAATATGTATTAGAAGGGGATTACATACCCTTGAATATTAGGTGCAGTTCACCAGGGAAAACAAACAAACAAAACACATAGGACTAAGGCATTTTAGGGTGAGGAAGTGTAACATTTTAATTAACTTCTTAGTTACTGAAAAGTTATTAGCTTGTTTATTTTTCTATAAATTTTTACATTTTAATTTTTTGCATAAATTTATTCCCTTCAAATATACTCATAAATTGACAAGGATTAAATTTTTTATATTATTCATTTATCATAAAATCTCTGCTATGTCTGCAGCTGAATTTATTCTGAACTTTGTTCATTTACATTTTCTTTTTTCCTTTATTAATGATTCCCAAGATTTATGCATCATCTTAAGCATTTCAAAGAACCATTCTTCTTTTTTATATTTTTGCTGTCTTCTATTCCCTTTTATATATCATTGATTTACTCACACAAATATTCCTCAAAAGTTTTTTAGGCTTTCTAACGTTCTTCCAATCCTACTATTTCAGAAGAATTTGTTCCATTTATGCATTCCTCACTACCACAGGAGGGAAAAATCCTGACTCAGTAATAAATGTCCTCTTAACCACATCACCCACTATAAATACCGTTATTTTTTTAAATCCCTTCAAACTAAAACTCTTAAACACATTTATCTGTGCTATAATCACCATTTTGTCTTCTCCCATGTTGTCTGAGGCCCACTCCAGTAAGAATTTTGGCCCCATTAGTACAATGAGATATACTTTGCCAGTGTCAATAATGATATTTTTATTACTATATTCAAGGTCAAGTTTCAGTTTGCAATTTATTTGCCTATAGATAGAAAATGATGCAATTTCTCATTAAAAAATGTTTTTAGTTTTTTTAATTGAGACATATTTGACATATAATAATTAATATTTAATGATAACTAATAATAATTATAATCTTCCTAACTTACAGCTTTGATTTATGTAATGAGTTCAAATGGCTGTAATATACTTTCATGTTTTTAATGAATTGATCACTTCTTTTTTTTTTAAATGTGAGCCTTTTTATTTTATTTTATTTTTATTTTATTTATTTTTTATTTTTTTTAATGTTTATTTATTTTTGAGACAGAGAGAGACAAAGCATGAACGGGGGAGGTCAGAGAGAGGGAGACACAGAATTTGAAACAGGCTCCAGGCTCTGAGCCGTCAGCTCAGTGCCCGACGCGGGGCTCGAACTCACGGACCGCGAGAGCATGACCTGGGCCGAAGTCGGCCGCTTAACCGACTGAGCCACCCAGGCGCCCCTGAATTGATCACTTCTTTATTTTATATGGTTAAATAACCAAATAGTTCATAATGTGGTATGAAAAAAAATGGAAGTAAATTGTATAAATATCACCAGAAGATCAATATATGATAATTAATTCCCTTGAACATATTTCCATTATAAGTTTTTAAAATACATTTCTATTAAAAATAAACTTTATTATTATTATTATTATTATCATTATTTTACATCTAACATTATTGAGGTGCATTCTTAACTTGGCTTCTCAGATGCCACTCTGAGTCCTCTACCAATACTACCCCACCCTCTTAGCTTGCTTGTTTCCCCATCTGTTCTATAAGGGATTTTATATATATATATATTTTTTTTAATATATTTTATATATATGTGTGTGTGTGTGTGTGTGTGTGTGTGTGTGTGTGTATTCCCTTCTATCTAAGGGATACTTAAAATGATCCTATTGGGTCTCATGGCTGTACATGTCATCTGTGTGGTGATTGCCTGTATCTTTCTCCTTAAAATCAGGATTGCCTATTCAGTATTTTCACTTGATTATCCAACAATCTTCTATTCAACACATCTTAAATCAAGCTGATCTTCTCTAGCCCTTGTCCCAACTTGTTTTCTGTAAAGGCTTTGTAATCTCAGTGCACTTTTCCATGCTTCATCCAGATGCTCAGGACAAAACAAAACAAAACCAAAAAACAACAAAACAAAAAACAAGTAAAAACATCATTCACGTTATCCAAATCTAAGGGCTTGAATATAGAAAAAATAGCTTATCAAATTAGTTCCACTAGGTTTCAAAATGCAGATTAACTGGGGCGCCTGAGTGGCTCAGTCTGTTTCAGTCGGTTAAGTGTCTGACTTCAGCTCAGGTCATGATCTCACGTTTTGTGGGTTTGAGCCTCGCATCGGGCTCTGGGCTGACAGCTCCGTGCCTGGAGCCTGCTTCAGATTCTGTGTCTCCCCCCCTCTCTCTGTTTCTCTCCTGCTCACGCTCTCTCTCAAAAATAAATAAAAACATTTAAAAAATGTCTTTTAAAGGCAAATTGCTTCTTGTAGTTTGGAAAAAAATAACTTTCTATAGTACAAACTTAGCAAAATATTTAACCTAAAAAATAATATCCTGTATTACAATATGTATGTTTTATACATTGAAAAGTTCTGGGACTTTCTAGGTTCGCAGGATGACATGAGGGACTTTTCCGTTGGCAATGCTGCAGGAATTATGTTTTCCCAAACACAGCAGGATTTGGACTATTTTCAGATAACTGTAAATGCAAGCTTGTCTTCCATGTGTAAACAGAGATAGCCTATATACTAATATCAATAAGTACTATCTAAAATGCTTTATACTGTCTGAGCTCAGGAAAACAACTATAACTTGACAATTTAGTAGAACTTATTATAGCATACTTTTTCCTTTAAAATTATCATAAGCAAAGCCAACAAGTCAACAATATTAAAAGGATCTAATGGAATCTATAAAGTACCTATAAAATACTGATTTCTGTATTATTTATAACCTGTAATTCTGGCTATGTCTATGTAATTTAAAATGATTACATGAAACAGGCAGATATGGGAAATCACTGGATCCCAAATAATTGTTTCTTTTTTTCCCCAGGTTATTATGTTTCTAATGGAGATGAAAAGTGTTAAGTATTAAAAGTAGAAGTATTGGGGTGCCTGGGTGGCTCAGTCGGTTCAGAGTCCGACTTTGGCTCAGGTCATGATCTCGCAGTTTGTGAGTTCAAGCCCTGCGTCAGGCTCTGTGCTGACAGCTCAGAGCCTGAGGCCTGCTTTGAATTCTGTGTCTCCCTCTCTCTGCCCCTTCCACGCTCATGCTCTGTCTCTTTGTTTCTCTCAAAGATGAATAAACGTAAAAAAAAGTTAAAAGTAAAAGTATTAAGGAGGCATCATTTCATATATGTGAAATTTGCGGCAAAATATAAAACTGGCTAGAATTCTAATTTTCCAAAATCTTTAACACTAATGTAATAATTTAACAAAATTTTATAATTCTTTAATTGAAAGATGTTTATGAAATCAAATTGAAAACTTTAAATATCCACTCCCAGCCTTTTTGCTGCAGTTTTGTGGTGCACAATCTCTAAAATGGTTCCAAATAATCCCCAACTCCTGGTTTTCATGTCCTTGTAAATGTTCTCCCCCTTGCTTGTGAGCTGGTCCTACTGATTCACTCTATTCGCATCTAATGAGTAGAGTAAGTAATGGGATATTATTTCTGGGATGAGGCTACAAAGTAATCTGACTTCCTGTCTCTCTCTCTCCCTTCTCACACGTTCTCACCCTGATGAAAAAGAAAAAAAAAAAAAAAAAAGCCAACCGACTTTCTAGCTGAGCTGTGGACAGGCTGGCACGGAAGGGAACTGATGCTGTTAGGACCCAGTGAGCATGGTTCTGCCAACAGTTCTGCTTGGAAATGAGATTCCATGTAAGACCTCAAACCCGATGATTGCAGTCTTGGAACAGACCTTGAGACAAAGCTCAACGTGCCTAGATTACTGACCCGGAGAAACTGTGAGAAACGGATCATAAATGTTTGGTTTAAGCCACTAATTTGGGGGAGGGTGATTTGTTACATAACAATAGATAACTAGTATAAATCCCAACAGAAATAATAGTTCCATATCTGTGGTTAATTCATTAATTCAAGATAAGTACCTTTGTGACATTCTGGATGGTGTAGTCTTACTATAACTCACTTGTATTTGTTCCAAGGCACATAGTTCATGATCAGTAGACACTACTGATACTCACTAAAGCCAAAAAGCGGATGTTATTTAGACTTGAGATAAAGAGGGACTAAATTTTACCTTCTGTTAGGCAACAATTGTTCTGAAATGTAATGTTCACGTATGATGTTTAAAGTGCTGAGTCAGCATATATATTTAAGTACTGGCATTAATTATGAGAGTGGGCTAGTATGAAGTTTTTAAAGGAACAGGATACTAGTAAGCAAAAATTGGCTAGGGATGAAATTGCATTGTGTTTGGAGTGGATTTAACAAGTGTCTCTGTAACTAGAAATTTTGTTTTCTTTTCCTAGTGTATTTTAGGATTGTATGGTTTATTAAACACACACAAAGGAGAGAGGAGGGAATCAGATGTGCTTTTCAGAATACATTATTACAGGATAATAACAACTAGTGTGTTCAGTGCCATTTTCCCTTGTGACTTGGTTTATCAAAAATCAACTAATCATTATGACTGCAATGTGATATAAATACAAACTACTTTGTAGAAACTGAGGAATCCGTTTCTTCTTTAAGGTACGCCTTAACCCCATAATCAAAGCAGATACATTTCATGACCTGTAGTTCTTCCTTCTGTGAGTTTATCCACATTTAAATTTTCATATTTAAGTTCTAAGTGTCTTGTGTGTGCCATATATTTATTTTGTGACTTTCTGTGTCTGGAACAAATCTTCTCTTCCTAACTTACAGCTTTGGTTTACGTAATGAGTTCAAATGGCTGTTACCTACTTTCATGTTTTTAATGATTTCATCACTTCTTACTTCCATATGGTTAAATAACCAAATAGCTCATAATGTGGTGTGAAAAAATGGATGTAAATTGTATAAATATCATCAGAACACCAATATAAGATCATTAAGTCTCTAGCATATATCTCCATTGTAAGTTTTTAAAATATCTTTATATTTCAAAAAATACACTTAGTGTTATGAATTTCATCAGTATCAGTTAAATTTATACTTTTAGATGTACAATAAATGTATCATCTTTTCCAGAATTCCCTTTTTAGTTCCACAGATGAGAATGTAAACCTAAAGGACCAGGGCTGATGCGTTGCTAAAGATAGGAATTGAACTCATTTCACCTGCTCCCAATTCAGTGCATCCTATGCATGGCTTTCATTGTACCTCTTATTATATATCTGCTCCAGTAAGTCTCGGTAATTAAGAACCCAGTCACATGTTTAATAGAAAATCATATAAGGGACTGAGGAAAGTAACGCTTGCCAAGTGTTTCTCAACATACTTACATGAAAAGGTATGTACTCATACAGCTTGAAATTACCTTTGAAAAGGAATTACGGGACATTAACTATATGCCAGAGCATGTCCTAAGCACTTTGCATGGTTAACTATGTAATCCTCACAACAATCCTCTGAAATACATAACAAATGTTGTGCACAGTTTGCAGATGACAGATAATTTATATAACTTGCCAGTGTTTATCAGTTATTATACGGCAGACATATACTTTGAGCCTGGAATCTGGCTCCAAAACCATGACTTTGATCCTCATACTGTATTTCTCTTTCTTGAGCATACTAATTTTAGGGCAACTCATATGACAGCCTGAATAACTTAAGGGTCAAAGATGTCAATGTTGTCATTTGTTTATTTTCTTTTACTACGTTTGCTTATGTGCCAACATAATATGTGTTATGTGTTATAACCCAACAACTGAGAATTGCTCTAAATTTGCTGAATTATAGGCTTAAAATTCTGTACTTTTTATGATTATTGTGCTTTTATTCAAATTTAAGGCATCTTGAAATTGAACAAGAAAAACACTATGAATATATTTTATAAACACAGTTTGGAAAATTAGTCTAAAATTACCCTCTGTTTTAATCTTTCTGGGTGCTTGATTAAAACAATATGATTTGGGAGTTTTCCCTGTTAGGAAACAGTCCTAATTTGAAGCAGCTACAGTGAATGTACATGGGAAACATGGGATTTTATATTTCTTCTTGATAAATACAACTTCCTACTCAGCATGTATAACATATTTTTATTTTTCTTTATTTTATTTTCTATTTTTTAATGTTTATTTATTTTGAGAGAAAGAGCAAGAACATGAGCGTGGGGAGGGGCAGAGAGAGAGAGGGAAAGAGAGAGAATCCCAAGCAGGCTCTGTGCTGACAGGGATCCTAGATGTGGGATCACTCTAACCAACCATGAATGACCTGACCAGAAATCAAGAGTCAGACGCTTAACTCACTTAACTGGCTGAGCCACCCTAGCACCCCTTTAAAATGTTACTTAGTGTATCGGCTCTGTGCTGACAGTGTAGAACCTGCTTGAGATTCTCTCTCTCTCTCTCTCTCTCTCTCTCTCTCTCTCTCTCTGCCCCTCCTCTGCTTGTTCTCTCTCTGTCTCTCTCTCCCTCTCTCTCTGTCAAAAGAAATAAATACTTTTTTAAAAAACGTTGCTTGATGCAAACAGTTCTTATGCCTAATGACTGTTAAGTTTGAAGACTTTTCATTTAAGTTTGTAAAGCAGAGAACTTCATCTTTTAAAATATTAATGCCAAATTAAAAAGAAACCATATTTAGATGGCTAAGGAGGGAATATTTTCAGTGAAATCTGGGTTGGATTCTTCTTAGACTAAAATATTTCATATAGAATGGGACTGCTGGTGAAAGCCTAATGTGAACACATGGCATTTAATTTCCATGAAACTTTCAGGAGTCTGAGTAAAATGTGGCTATGAATAAAATAATAAAATATAAGTGGAATGGCATGACAATAGTGCCCTTTTGGGATTCGGGCACCAGCAGTGGAAGGGGCTGTTCCAAGAGCATCTGTCTCTTTGGCAGAATTCAAAGGCAGCTGCTCTGGTTACTTTCATAATGCTCCCGAGATTTCCATTTTATTACAGAAATGATGTCTGCCCTCTGTTGCTAGACCTGAGTCATTTGCATTTGTCCTACCTGTGATGCTGGGTTATTTGTTTAATTGCTTTTGATGGGAAAAGAAAACACTTCCCAAGGAAAGCCCACTGAAAAGCTTTAGCAAGCCCTTATAATTTAAACCTGCTTTGCCTGCGTATATCCTTCTTGTAAATCTCATCCTTATTTGTATTCCCAATGTGATGGATGACAACAGTTGCAAGCTCATAATATCCCTGTTCTTATCATGTCATGGTTTCTTGTAAATGCTGTCCTTTTCTTAGGTGACCTATTATCTCTCTCTCTGCTGTTCAATTATTTTCTTGTAAAGGACTGATAAGGTAAATATATGCCTGCTATTTTTCTTTCCAAGAGCAGTTGGTCCTCTTAACAAATATTTAGGAACTCAGGACTTTCTTATCATACCAAAATGGAAGTCTTACTAATATGTTACCTCTAAAAGTGAGTAAAAATCTGTGTACATGCACCTTAAATATTTATACACTGGTGTGCATGCAAACTGGAGTAAATCTGGCTGGACTGCTATTTTGTCATTTTTTAGCGTCTGATCTTGGACAACATATTTAGGATTTCTGAGTATTCATCTGTAAAATATTGAGATAACACATATCTCAAGATACAATATACATATATATATATTAAAATTACTACAAAGAGAAGTTATGTGCATTATTTTTCTGACATTCACTGTATTCCTGAGGACACTAAAGAAGTACAACCAACTATGAGGTGATAGATATAACATCTAAATGGTGTCTTTTAGGAGCCCTAGGCTGGCTCAGTCAGGAAAGCATGTGACTCTTGACCTCAGGGTCCTGAGTTCAAGCCCCACATTGGGCATGGAGCCTACTTAAAAAAATAAATAAATAAAAGTAAAAAAAATAAATGGTGTGTCTTTGAGAGCATATTTTCTATCAAAATATCTCAGTTATATAAAAAAAAGGAATTGTGGAAAAGTTGTCTCTTAAAAAATTTGTTTTGTTTAGATTCACAATTTTGTGTGTGTGTGACAAAAGGAAAAATACAGGACAGATTACAATTTATAAGTAAAAGTCAATATAACTAGTCAGATTATAGGCAGAACATTACCCAAGAGAGAATACAGAAAGTTAGTTATGGAAATTGAAAGAACAACATGGTACAGAGGTTAAGTAGAATTATGCAGCTGAAACTTAAAAGAAACGTGCAAGATATGTTTGAAAATGAACAGTTGTTATGGCAATTCAGAATGCTGATAAGAGTATGATCAGTGAACTCATTATATTATGTAAATTAAAGGATAATGAATACAAGAAGTTTCTAAAGCTAGTTTGTTTTCAAAAAAATGTAAGAGGTGGTCTTTGGTAGATTATATGAAATGACATCATAAGTGCATAAAATATTCAGAGTATCACATCCCTGTAATTAGCAATTGTGTTGAGTGTTTTTCATTTGCCATTCCTGATCCATTTTCCACCTTTCTCCTCTCGGTTCTGTGCTCTGGGAACACCGATCTCCATGGCCTAAGTAATTAGAGCTCTCCTGCCCGTTTCCAGTTGGGTTTAGGAATAGGGTTTGGCAGGTTTTCAGAGGACGGGAGACAGTGAGGTCAGAACATGTTGTTTACCCATGTTGTGGGTTGGTAGTGGTTCCTCTCCTTGACTTCAGCCCTCAACGTCTGTTGAGCTACAATATTTTGAGCATATGCATGCAAAATGGGAGCAGCTATTTGCTCTAGTGCAATCATTGATAGTATCCAATATGTGCTAAATTATTTTAATATATGTATTCCTAGAAACAAATACTACCAAAACAGCTTAACAAGGTAAGTAATAAATAAGAGGATGTTAAGCAGGGAAATGACATAGTTAGATTTTTACTTTAGGAAAATGTTGGCTGGAGACCATCATCATAAAGTGGAAAGACCACAGCTTTTGGATTGAACACACCAGAGTGCAACATTAATTACTTCCTGGGCGGCTTCCACATCTATCAGCCTCAGTTTTCTAATCTGTAAGAAAAAGTTGATAGTCTCACATTTACATAACGTTGTATAGAGATCACTTGAATACGATTTAAGAATGTAATACTAATAGATTGAAAGCATATTTTGGTGCACTGTAAGAAGCCCTATTCCTGAAACTCCTAGGGCCCATTTTACTTAAAATAATTTTAAAGAAATTAAATTGTATGAGTTTATGTCATTTATCTTTTCATTTCTTCCCCATTTTTCCCTTGCAAATTTATTTGAATAATCTTGCATTAGGTATTTATTTGTTTTCTTGTTGACTTTTAATACTACATGAACAGTCAACAACTTTCCTCTAAATGTAACTTGGACCATATAGAGTTTCTTCGAAATATACAATTCAAATTTTAGCTCATTTAACTCATAAACTCATTTAACTCATCCAATTATTTTTTTGTTCTTGATGTTTATAAAGGTAAATAATATTGCAATGACATCTGGATACTAAAAATATAGTAGTAAAGTGGAAGTTTTTTTAAGGCTTCTTCATTTTTTCAGTGACAGAGACAGAGTGTGAGGTGGGGAGGGGCAGAGAGAGAGGGAGACACAGAATTTGAAGCAGGCTCCAGGATCTGAGCTGTCAGCACAGAGCCTGATACAGGGCTCGAACTCACGGACCATGACATCATAACCTAAGCCAAAGTTGGACGCTTACCCAACTGAGCCACCCAGGCACCCCTAAAGTGGAAGTTTTAAAAAGATACTCACCTGTTGCAACAACATTGATGGGCCTAAAGGGTATTATGCTAAGTGAAGTAAGTCAGATAGAGAAAGACAAATACTATGTAATTTCACTTAATGTGGAACCAAAAAAATATAAATAAATAAAACAAATGAATAGACAAACAAAAAGCAAAATCAGACCTACAAATACAGAGACTAGTCATTACCAGAGGGAAGGGGGCTGGGAGTTTGGGCAAAATGGCTAGAGGGGAGTGGGAGGTGTAGCCTTCCAATTATGGAGTGAAGAAAACATGGGAATAAAAGGCACAGCATAAGGAATATAGTCAATGATATTGTAATAGCGTGATATGGTGACAAATCATAGCTACACTTGTGATGAGCATAACACATTGAGTCATCATGTTGAACATCTGAAACTAATGTAACATTGTGCCAACTATACTCAAATAAAAATTTTAAAAATACATATATCAAAACCACAATGAAATATCACCACACACCTGTCAAAATGGCTAAAATTAACAATTCAGGAAACAACAGATTTGTTAGCAAAGATGCAGAGAAAGGGGAACACGTTTGCACTATTAGTGGGAATGCAAACTACTGCAGCCACTGTGGAAAACAGTAGGGAGGTCCCTCAAAAGTTAAAAACAGAACTACCCTACAATCCAGCAATTGCACTATAGGTATTGATCCAAAGAATACAAAAATACTGATTCAAAGGGGCACATGCATCCCATTGTTTCTAGCAGCACTTAACAATAGCCAAATTATGGAAAGAGCCACAATGTCCATCAACTGATGAATGGATAAAGAAGATGAGGTGTATATACATAATGGAATATTACTTGGTGATCAAAAAAGAATCTTGCCATTTTCAACAACATAGATGGAACTAAGTGTATTATGCTAAGTGAAATAAGGCGTTCAGAGAAAGACAAATATCATATGATATCACTCATATGTGGAATTTAAGAATGAACAAAATGGGGTGCCTGGGTGCTTAGTTAAGTGTCCGACTTCAGCTAAGGTCATGATCTTACAGTTGGTGGGTTTGGGTCCTGCATCAGGCTCGTGCTGACAGCTCGGAGCCTGGAGCCTGCTTCTGATTCTCTGTCTCTCTCTCTCTCTCTCTGCCCCTCCCCCACTCATGCTGTTTCTCGCTGTCTCAAAAATAAACGTAAAAAATATTAAAAAAAAAAAAGGATGAACAAAATGAACATGGGGTAATGAACAAAATGTACATAGGGGAAGGGAAGGAAAAATAAGATGAAAACAGAAAGGGAAACAAACCATAATGCCATAATGGTTTGGGGAGGTGGGTGGCAACAAACCATTGCTGGAGGGGAGGTGGGTGGGGGATGGGCTAAATGAGTGATGGGCATTAAGTAGGGCACTTGTTAGGATAAGCACTGGGTGTTATATGTAAGCAAAGAATCACTGAGTTCTACTCCTGAAACCAATTTACATGGTATGTTAACCTACAAATAAATTGAAAAAAAAATATTTATCTAAGAATAGTGCTGGAGAAATATATTATGTGACCAGTATTTTATTCTAGGTGGACTATTCTTCCTATGCTCCTCACTCAATTCTCTTCTGTAGACTCTCTTATCTTTCCTTTCCTCTATCTTTTTTTCTGTCCACTTTTACTTTTCACATTCAGACTGATCTCATCAATTGTCATGGCCCCAGTTATCATGCACACACACACACACACACATACACACACACAGATGTCTCCATCCAATAGTCAGATACACACAGATGTGTATCCATTTGATGGTCAGATATATATATATATATATATATATATATATATATATATATATTGTGTGTGTGTGTGTGTGTGTGTGTGTAGCCATCTCTTTCCTGATTCATAGACCTATCAGTCGGCCTAACCAGTATCTCCACTTGATGGTCCTTAGGAACCTCAAAAATTCAGCACATGTAAAACTGAACTTACTATACCTGAATTTATTATATTGTGAATAGAGGCACTTTCACTTTACTGTCAAGCAAAATTCCAGTCTTCTTTCTTGATGTGTCCCTCTCATTTTTCCCATAGCCTCTAAAGCACTCCACTCATCCAATCCTCCCATCCAAATATCTTTTTCAACCTGTCCCCTCTCTTATCTGTCTCCCATCTCACCTAACATGGCAACTGTAATGATTTATTTTATTTTTATTTATTTATTTTTCAATATATGAAATTTACTGTCAAATTGATTTCCATACAACACCCAGTGCTCATCCCAAAAGGTGCCCTCCTCAATACCCATCACCCACCCTCCCCTCCCTCCCACCCCCCATCAACCCTCAGTTTGTTCTCAGTTTTTAAGAGTCTCTTATGCTTTGGCTCTCTCCCACTCTAACCTCTTTTTTTTTCCTTCCCCTCCCCCAGGGGTTTCTGTTAAGTTTCTCAGGACCCACATAAGAGTGAAAACATATGGTATCTGTCTTTCTCTGTATGACATACTTCACTTAGCATAACACTCTCCAGTTCCATCCACGTTGCTACAAAGGGCCATACTGCATTCTTTCTCATTGCCACGTAGTACTCCATTGTGTATATAAACCACAATTTCTTTATCCATTCATCAGTTGATGGACATTTAGGCTCTTTCCATAATTTGGCTATTGTTGAAAGTGCTGCTATAAACATTGGGGTACAAGTGCCCCTATACATCAGTACTCCTGTATCCCTCGGGTAAATTCCTAGCAGTGCTATTGCTGGGTCATAGGGTAGGTCCATTTTTAATTTTTTGAGGAACCTCCACACTGTTTTCCAGAGTGGCTGCACCAGTTTGCATTCCCACCAACAGTGCAAGAGGGTTCCTGCTTCTCCAGATCCTCTCCAGCATCTATAGTCTCCTGATTTGTTCATTTTGGCCACTCTGACTGGCGTGAGGTGGTATCTGAGTGTGGTTTTGATTTGTATTTCCCTGATGAGGAGCAACGTTGAGTATCTTTTCATGTGCCTGTTGGCCATCCGGATGTCTTCTTTAGAGAAGTGTCTATTCATGTTTGCCCATTTCTTCACTGGATTATTTGTTTTTCGGGTGTGGAGTTTGGTGAGCTCTTTATAGATTTTGGATACTAGCCCTTTGTCCGATATGTCATTTCCAAATATCTTTTCCCATTCCGTTGGTTGCCTTTTAGGCAACCATTCCGTTGGTTGCCTCTCTGCCCTTCCTACCCTCTTCCGTGGGCCTCTCGTCTGCGCTTGGCTCTGGAGACTCCGTTCTGCTAGTCTTCTGGCGGTTTTCTGAGTTATTTAGGCAGGTGTAGGTGGAATCTGAGTGATCAGCAGGACGCAGTGAGGCCAGTGTCCTCCTACGCAGCCATCTTCCCAGGGTCCTCTTGGCAACTGTAATGATTTAGATCACAACCACGTCTTCCTTGGACTAATGCTTTAACTTACTAATGACCCTCCCTTTTCTGAGTGGTGTCGATGTCCACATATTCTCTATGCAGTGGTCTATGTTTGGTGTTTTTTTATTTTTTTAATTGCTGTTTGTTTTGAAGTTAAAAGGAAGTCACTATTAGATTTTAAAAACTACTCTGACATTTGTATAGAAAAAGATTTGGTCAAAAGTTTTGCCTGAACTGCTTTCCAGTGAGTCTCAGCATAAGAGATACCACAAAGCTGTTGCAAGGTGGGATGAGGTGATAGCAAAAGAGTCTGAGCCTGTGACGTACCCAGTCCTTCCTTCCTGATCATTCAGGATGGTTCTGGATTTATCTGCTTCTTATAGCACAGTTTAAATTTTATAGAAAGAAAGATGAAACAGTGTTTGAGAGTAATTATTATAAAAATTTTCCAAATAAAGATGTTTCTTTATTGCAAACTCAATACAAATATTTTTACTATAGAGTATCCTGATAAATAAATCCCTAAAAACATGTCCATCCCCCAGAGTCCAATATTCCTCTGGAAATAATTTTTGCTCTCAGTAGAATGTAGTTTACTCATTTGTCTGTGTTGGGCTTTTTCTCTGTCTTCTGATGAGTTAGGTCTAGCAGACACAGACACAAGTCAACTTCTCAATCAAATTAAACAATTAAAAAATAAAATAACTTACTAAATGTGTAATGGATAACATGAAGAGGAAAAGATTAATTTTTTTGTGCAAACATACACTCAAAATAGGAGCAATTGATTTTGTAGCTAAACCCCTACAGGTAGTCCAAGTGAGCTCATTTTTTATACTTTTTTCCTTTTACAAAATCAGAAATGCCTTCTTTTTTGTTTGGATGTTTATATGCTGGTATTGTGGGTGTGAATAGCTTCAGGCTAGAAGTACTGGCTATTGATTATACTAAATTGGTTGGGCTTTAGAATGTTGCATACACCATTAGTTCACTTTTGCTAGTTCTCACTGCTGAAAAGCCTTTTGATTCTTATGTGTTTTCCCTGACTCATGTTCCAAAAGCAGACAATAGGAATACTTGCACCTTTGTCCCCCGGAATCAGTGACCTGTCTCTTAACTGCATTCTTTTAGACTGAATCTGTAAGAGCTGGCTGCATTACCATTTCAGACATCCACAACCAAATCAATTAAGGACAGCACTCAAGATGAAATCCTTTTGCCACCTCAGCTCAACTTTGAAACATTAAGTATTTGTCCTGTTGCTTGAACTACATAGATTCAGAGTCACCTTCTGCTAATATTAGCCGGTTTCCAAAAGAATTTTCTCATTTGTAGTATCTTCATATCCATCCTGACCTTCAATCTCTCCATCTTTTACTAGGGCAGAAAATTTGGCAAGCAGAAAGATTCCCAAAGATACCATCCTCTGTGGCCTGTATTAATTCTGAGATCTGTTCCTTTCAATACCAGAGTGAATGTATCTCGTTACTACGGCAACCATCTGCTTTCAGTTAAGTTATTTCTACTATCTCTGATTTTCATTAGAGATTCTATTTTATTAATTCTTTGCTAAATTAAGCCTGCCATATTTAGCATATCCCCAACCTGAGTCCTCATTTCTTTAACCTCCTACTTTCTGTTTTTAAGCAATTCTAAATCCAGTTTTACCCAAGTAACTCAAGAAGATTTTAAACAATCAGTAGCATTTTCCAAAAGGCCGAAAGTACTGTTCAATGACACAGAAATATATGATACTTGGATTATAAAACAAAAACAAAAAAGATAGAGTCAGTGTAATATTGGAAATGAACATGCTCAAACTATGTCATACCTGACTTCATTAAGTATTTACTACTATCTCCTGCCCTAATTTTAGAGTAACATTGGCTGCTTCTCTATGTTATATGACTGGATTTATTGGTTACTTATTGATTGACTAGTGGCTGAAATTTCCAGACGGTTTCTCAGAGAGAAAATGTAAAGATGCTTCATGGGAAGTACAAAGTAGGAGTTATCCAAGCAAAAATAGTGAATAATAAATTATGTCCAATGAAAATATTCAATGATGGAAATGAGTTATAATTTAAAAATATAGACAAACAATCATGGATGCCAACTGCTTTTCTTTGAATGATCAATGAAGAAAAAGCAAAGGATAATAATCAATGGACTTTAATACATTTAATTTTTTTAAGTTTATTTCTCTTTAGAACTTCCATTTTCTCCAAGGTCAGTATCGATAGACATGAAATTATCAGCAACCTCTCTTTCTCTTCTGTTACCACAAATGAACATGACTTTTAGTAGCAAGAGGTTGTTATTTAATGATTAGAAATCAAAATTTCCAATTTTTATTTGAATGCTTTTAAAAATTACTCAGTAAACATGTATTAGGAGGGCAGGGAATAAGGTGTAACGGAGTCACACGAGAGCTGGATAAAATCCTTTATTTAAAAGTTTGATATTTTGCCCATCATTGATTATTTTGCATTTAATTTGATTTTTAAAAACATTGCATTAAAACATTTGTCTTAAATACTAATTATTTGTTAAACTGTGAATTCTGCACCTGAAGTGAATGCCTCATCATCTCACCCTAACTACAGTCCTGTTTGTGAGTAAGATTCCTTGAGAGATTTGATTTATTCACTTGTGATATTTAAAGTATTGTTGTTTATTTAAAAAGGTAAAAAAAAGATTTATGATTCTATGAAAAGATGATTTTTTTAAAGGTGATTTTCATTCCACAGTCAAGAATATCAAGTTGTTTCTAATACGTCATTGCCGCTTTTCTTCTGATGACTTCTTTGGAAACATGAAATCATTAGAGCAAGTAGATAAGAAAAAAAATCATTTTATGTAAAAGTTGGATTTTTTTTTCTATCCCATGCATTTTCTTAAAGAAAAACATACAGATGGATTTTTATCTAGGATGGACTTTGCAGAATGAATGAAAGCCTAGATTTAAGTCAATTCTGTTATATTAGTCTCAGGTGTTTTACAAAAGAAATACAGCCTCAAAAATGATTTACTCTAATTAAGCTTATAATATTTTGTAGTGTTCTCTTCATTTTAAAAAGGAGATCTCCAGATTTATTTGCATATTTAACTGACTTTCCCAAAAAAGAAGGAATAAAAATAAGGTAGAGCTTGATATACAGTTAATTACGTGTTGGATTTGCTATTCTGCTAGAGCTACAGAGGGGGAAAGAGAAGGAAAAAAAAAAACATTTTTCGTAAATACTCTCTTAGATTTGAAGCTTTATATTTGTGCCTAGAAATAATAATTATTGAAATACTATAATGCCCCTGTTGTATTTTAGGAGTCTAAATACAATATGATTTAATATTAATATTAGTTCATACATTGCTCTCACTGGGTAATTCCTATGTACATTGGTACATCTGTAACATTTTTAATTCTTGGATATATGTATTAAAATATTTTACATTTACAGCTAGAAATATGCCATGGGCAAAAGTCAATGAGAAAGAAACAATTAAATTGAATAAAAGATCATGGAATTCTGTTTCTCTGAGGCAGTGTTTGGGATATTTGACTTAATAAGTAGTAGGAAATCACTTAAGTAAATTATGTAAGTGAAAGCAAGTTTCTACAGCATCTGATTCTCATAGTTATATAAAATTACATGCTTCTGTGCTTTTCTTCAATGTTAATGCAACTAGAAGAAATTAGCTCTCTATGACTGTACTTCACAGCATGGTGTGCTACAGGAAATAATGCCAAATACATGACTAGCAGTATTAATGACTAAAATTAGGCATATACTAACAATCACAGTATGAATAAGTATATCTACATTTTAATGGACGAGGATCATTGAAGATAGCAGTGGGAAGAGGTGAAAAATTCATTTCACAAATTCAAGACAAATGCAGTCTTCACTGAGGACCTTAGTAACAACTGAACAGACTTTGCTGTGTGTGTGTGTGTGTGTGTGTGTGTGTGTGTGTGTGTGTGTGTCTGGATTTTCCTAGAGGACAGCAATAAAAGTAGTTACCTGATTACATCAATTTACGAAATCCCTGAGGAGAAATCCTTCACACAAAATAAGTCTTGCATTCAGAAAACTTTACTATATATTCATTGATGAGCTAAGTGGCGACAGCTGTCACACCACCTCCTGCCATTTACAAGTTGAATTTGCACCTCAGCAGAACCAACGATCACTGTAAGATTAGTAACCTGGGAGTTTCTCGCAATAGTTAAACCCTCAGAATATTAATACCCAATTTCCACAACTGTCTTCTGTCATCATTTTTTGGCACTGTTTTAAACAAAATCCACAGTAGGTACCATGTCATATAGGAGAGAAAGAGAAAATATTAATAAAGTTCATTCATCTTTGTAATTATCATTTTTCAGGGGATATATTCAGCCAACCCTTCAGACTCACTTCAAATAAACCACAGTCTTTCTCAATCCACCAGAAAATATATGTTGTCTATGAGGTGGAACTCAAAAAGATTAGAACTTTGTTTCTTGTGGGTATTTTTATTTAACAAGTATTAACCAAGGGCTTATTACAAGCCTTTATGTGAAAATATTTATAGAAACCTTGAGAAAACATCTGGGGGAATATGTGAAAAGTTTACAGGCAGGAGGATTTATTTATTTTGATCTACCTATCACTGCACATACAAACACACATAGAAACATACATAGAAACAGACAGAAAAATCCACACACATATGCATATTGATACCTTGCACTTTCTGTGTTACTTTACTATTAAAAAAAACTCCTCATTACTGTGTCATACATCTGACTTCACAGTCTAGTTTTACTCACTTTCTGGGGTATCTGTTTTCTATTTCAAAAGAAGGGACAGAATTTCTAGCCACAGTTTGAGCTCTTCAACGGGATTGTGGCCTAATTTTGGGCACAGCTGAGAGGTAAGTACTAACAGAGAGATGTAAGTAAAAAGGGAATAAAACAGAAAAAGTTTCCCTTCTCTATGCCATAGTAGTGTAGCTAAAATAACTTTCCTGTCAGCAGTAAGTTGTTTAAAATACAGTAGAGGGGAGCCTGGGTGGCCCAGTCGGTTAAGCCTCTGACGTTAGCTCAGGTCATGATCTCATGGTTTGTGAGTTTGTGAGTTCGAGCTCCTCATCAGGCCAACTGCTCTCATCACAGAGTCGGCTTCAAATCCTCTGTCTCCCTCTCTCTCTGCCCTTGCCCCTCTCAAAAACAAACGTTTTAAAAAATTAAAGAAATTAAAATAAAGAGAAATAAAATCTAACATATAATGTTAACAGTATATAAAATATCTACTAAAAAATAATAAGTTGTCAATATGATGAAAGCTTTAAAAGTTTATGAGGAACAGAAAAAAATTTTTTTGAAAAATGGCAGAATGTCATAAGTGATGTAGTAAATACATTGAGTATAATTCTGTAAATTTATTGCAATCTCAATAACAAAGATATTTTTATTTATGTTTTCCAAAATTAGTATGGTGGAATACATTTGTGAGATAAACCTCAAAGTCTGTGAAAATGATGAAGTGCTTTCTCAAATATTAAAACATATTCTATATGATGATAAACAAAATACAGTCATTTTACTATCAAGATATATTATCAGATTAGTAAATTAACATAAAGTCTAGAGTCAAGACCAAATGCATGTAGAAATATAACAAGTGAGGCATTTTTTAATAATATCTACATCATATTAATATTAAAAATATATCCTTGCCTCATTTTAGGAAGTACTAAATACTGCTGGATTTAAATTATTAATATAAAAAAATATTTTTATATTAATATGTTCTACATATGTTCTACAATATGAAACAGGTAGTCTATATATATATATATATATATATCACTATATATACATATAATATTAGTGAGAAGAGGGACACAAGAAGTAGAAAACATAAACAAAAATACAGGTATGTGTTCTACATAAAAGGTGATATACTACTAAAATTACTAAACAAGTTCAATTTAAATGACAAACAATAACAACTACAAAACTCAAAATTTGAATGGCTACATATTTCATAGAACTCTAAATTGTACTAAAGATTAGTAAGGTTTTAATAAACTTTTCATTGATACATTCACTAGGATCTTTTCAAACTTTAATTTCCCACAACAGTTGACGTGGTGAGAACATCCTACCTCATGATATGCCCCTCTATCTTCCCAACACTCTGCATCTTTGACACTTTTCTAATAAATAATTTGTCCTTTTTCTTTTGTCACATCTTAGTCTTCTTTGTTCCTATTTTTCATTCAAACTTTTTATATGTATGTATGTATGTATGTTTCAAGTTTTATTTAAATTCCAATTAATTAACATATAGTGTAATATTAGTTTCAGGAGTAGAATGTAGTGATTCATCGCAGTAAGTGCTTTCCTTAATACCCATCATCCATTTAAGCCATCTGCATGCCCACCTCCTTCCAGTAACCCTCAGTTTGTTCTCTATAGTTAAGAGTCTGTTTTATGGTTTGCCTCTCTTCCTCCCCCACCATGTTTATCTGTTTCATTTCTTAAATTCCACATATGAGTGAAATGATATACACACATACGTACACACACACCACCTCTTTACCCACTCATCAGTTGATGGACATTTCATAACTTGGCCATTGTCAATGATGTTGCTATCAACATCAGGGTGCGTGTGTCCCTTTGGATAAGTATATTTTTATCCTTTGGATAAATACCTAGTAGTGCAATTGCTGAGTTGTAGGGTAGTTATATTTTTAACTTTTGAGGAAACTTCATACTATTTTATAGACTGGCTGCACCATTTTGCATTCCCACTAACAGTGTAAGAGGGATGCCCTTTCTCTGCATCCTCCCCAACACATGTTTCCTGTCCTGTTGATTTTAGCCATTTGACGGTGTGAGGTGATATATCATTATAGTTTTGATTTGTGTTTCCCCAATAGCCAGTAATGTTGAACATCTTTTCATGTGTCTGTTAGCTATCTGTATGTCTTCTCTGGAAAAATGTCTATTCATGTCTTCTGCCCGTTTCTTAACTGGGTTATTTGTTTTTTGGGTGTTGAATTTTTTAAGTTCTTTATAGGCTTTGGATATTAGCTCTTTACCACATATGTCACTTGCAAATATCTTCTCCCATTCTGAAGGATGTTTTTTAGTTTTGTTGATTGTTTCAAAAAAATTCAACAGAAATCATCCAAAAATTTTTAAATTGATTTTCCACAAGAGTTCAACATAAAATGCCCAACCTAAAATACCCAAACTTGGCAACTATTCTACTTCCGTAACTTTCTAGCCACCTTTCTTATTGATGTTATTTCTTTGCTCTAGACTCACTAGTGAGAGTCAGTTACATATTTCCAACTATAAGTTCTCAATAGCTAGCTCAAAATTCTTTATTCTGAAAAGACTGACCCTTAAATTTCATGACTTATATTCTTAGTCTTTCCTCTGTGATACTACAATGCTTGGGACATATTTTTAATATATTCTTGAATATATTCTTGAATATATTCTTGAAAATGATCTGTGTCTACATCTATCTCAAAATTATGCACAATGACTTTCTGGAAGAAATCCACCTCCCCTTTTTTGGTCCTGAACACAGGCTTAAATTACACTAAGTCATTAATTAATTGTTTGAACAGAAATAACTCCCTAGTGAAGTTATTTCCCTAGTGAAATAATATGAGTGGATGACAGTCGTTCACAGACAATATAACTTCCTATGTTAAAATTATTTCCCTAGTGAGTAATATCACTAGATGGCAGTCATTCAGAGACAGCATAACCTCCTATGTTTATTTCACTAAAAGAAAACCTAAAATGGGATTTTACCTATGAATCTGGTTCTTTGACATTTTAAAAGTAGACGTGCCTTCCCAATAAATCATAATGCAAGAATTTAAATTCATACAAAGGAATTTAATATCCAGAACCATGAAATGTAAACAAAGAATATTTTCTTGCTAAAAAACTACTTTTTATTGGATTCTGTATAGAATTTAGTAATTCATCACTTGCACACAAAACCCAGTGCTCATCACTAAATTCTATACCAGAAACCAATATTACAACACATGTTAACAAATTGAAATTTAAATAAAATTTTGGAGGAAAAAAAAAGAAACTAAAAACCACCACCAACAGCTATATTTTTTAGTGCAGGAACTAACAATTGAGTTCCTCTCTGAACATATAACTTTAATAGAAAATGAATTTTGATTGTTGAAGAAGTACTGTTTCAGTGATTTACTTTCAAGGTTTGTAATAATTATTATCAGTAGGGCATCACAAACATCTGAGAAGGTAGCAAGGAAGAAATAGGTTTGCACACTGAATGCTTAAAAATGAATGCACCATGAAGAATCCAACCCTTAAAAAATACTGGCTGTCATCTGTTCTGTTGAAAACCTTGAAGAAGTCAAAGCAGTTGCTGTTAATCTGCCAAAT
Organism: Panthera leo; assembly: GCF_018350215.1. Lineage (NCBI taxonomy): Eukaryota > Metazoa > Chordata > Mammalia > Carnivora > Felidae > Panthera > Panthera leo. The sequence continues at coordinate 166,859,638 of NC_056682.1, forward strand.
TCCACTTTCCTTTCCCTGGCTTTTCCTGGGTAAGATGAGAGAACAGACAGTGCGGAGACATCTTCACTGGACCAAAGACTGTAATGTTAAGAAATTGGTGAAAAACAGAGGAATAATAGTGCCTAATACTCTGCTTTGCTAGTCACATGTGCCAGATGTAATGGCCCATTAGCTACCAAATAAAATTATTCCCAAATGGAGATATGTGTCATTTATAATGTGGAATTATATAATAAAGTAAGTACTCAAGCAATAAGAGCAATCAGCTGGAGAATTGCTTGCAGGACCTATTGAAGGGTAGTCAAAATATGAAATAACAGAAAAAGGAAAGGAAAAGATCGGCACAAAATATTCTTTGTCACCAATATTTTGGGGCATTCTGATCAATGTATTTATGTATTTATTTATGTATTTATGTATTTTTCTAGTACCTTTTACACAGACAAAAATAAGTCATAAAAATATGAAGTGATTCCTTTACATTTTGGGTTTAATATTCAATCATCTTTATAACTTTATTAGCCATTACAGTCAAATAAGTGATTGATGAACATTTGAGCAAGTAAAAATCAGAGTCAGCATTCTGAAGAGTAGTTACATTCCCAGACATGATAATATAGTCAAATAAGAAGAAAAAAAATTGTTCATATATCTACATGAACAATTCCTTAGCATATGAACTGTTGAGGGATTGAAAAGCAAAGTCAGGTAAACTTGACTACATTCATTGTCATAGCATCTTGGAGTTATCTTTTACTTATAAATCAGCAATTCAGGAATGATGGGGGATAAGGTTTCTGTAAACCATACTCTAGCAGAATTTCATCAGGCAATTGGGCTACCAAATAGAATATTATGCACAAATATTTCAAGACAATTAATGGAGAAAGCAATTATAACATAAGCAGAATCTTTATATAGTTTTTATTAATAAAGGAATACAACTTTGGTAGAAATCCAAGATGTGCTGGATTCATTGGGATATTTATACAGTTGTAGTCAAAGAATATAACAATTTTTAATTTCATAAGTGAAAAGTTTCATCTGATACACATTAAAGAAGGAAGTGCCCAGAAAATTAGTAGTGGTATGGTAAATGTAAGATCCAAATTTTTTCACTAGAAAAAAAAATCTGTAAAAATAATATTGTTGAATCTACTTAGAAAGTAAAATAAATTGAGACACAGAAAATTTAACTCTTTCATCTCAAAGAGCTTCTCTATAAATGTGATTAAGGGGGCGCCTGGGTGGCGCAGTCGGTTAAGCGTCCGACTTCAGCCAGGTCACGATCTCGCGGTCTGTGAGTTCGAGCCCCGCGTCGGGCTCTGGGCTGATGGCTCGGAGCCTGGAGCCTGTTTCCAATTCTGTGTGTCTCCCTCTCTCTCTGCCCCTCCCCCGTTCATGCTCTGTCTCTCTCTGTCCCAAAAATAAATAAAAAAATGTTGAAAAAAAAAAAATTTAAATGTGATTAAGATTATTGAAACAATGGTCTCATGCTAAGTGGGTACATACACATTTACCTGACAAAGTAATAGCATTTAATATTGTGCAAAGCACCCTTTTAAACAATGGGAACTCAAAGATGAATAAAATCGAATTCTTTTCTCACAGAGCAAAAGTAGAGTTAAACCCATATATTGTCAGGTTACTGTATCTACCTTGGAAATATGTGCATGTATATGTAAATCTTAAAGATGAAAGCTATTCATTTCCTATTTAATGAATAAAAGAACCTATAAGTACCACATATATGCCCGAGAATTTCTGAAGAAGCTCAATAACGTAGATAGAAAGTACACTTCAGCACTGCTTTTCATATCCCTGCTGATGTAGTAAAACCAACAAAAGCTTCAACAGTAGAGGGTAGCAGTAGACAGGTAGGTGACCAGGAAGAAACTATCATGGGTCTAATATATGCTGCAGGAGGGGAATTAGTGGGAATTGCTGTTCTTGAGAGATTCAGGGCACACAGAGAGGGCTTTGAAGTCCATCTGCACAAAATTGTTTTAAGTTTTATGCTGATTCTATCTTCTATAAGTAGATAGTGAGGTGTCTAGAGAGACATATGATAGATTTGGTTTTGTCAGACTTTATTTCTATCACTTCATTCTCATTCTGAATTTCTAGGTGTAGTCAATTTTTTTTTTTATTATACAGACCAATGGAGGGGAGAATTTGCATAGACACAGCAAATTCAAGAAATATAAGCTTTTTTATACTTAGCTTTAGTATGATTTTTTTCCAGCCCTAAGCTGAAAATTTCTTAATTTTATTTATCTTAGATGATTTTCAAATGATTTGACATTCACTGAAAACACACACATCATCTGTGGTAGCCATGAAGCCTCCTGGGATGCAGGAGGAAACCAGTTGTTGATATTTGGAGTATCCTATATATTGATTTTTAAAGCAGAAAACAGACCATTCTCTTTAACCACTAATATGAGCACACATTCTATTCATGTGCCAGTTGCAAACATATTGATCACATTAAGTGTTTTTTAGATTATGAAATTTAAAAAATAGAGTTTTACATAAGAGACTCTTAAAAACTGAGAACAAACTGAGGGTTGATGGGGGGGTGGGAGGGAGGGGAAGGTGGGTGATGGGTATTGAGGAGGGCACCTGTTGGGATGAGCACTGGGTGTTGTATGGAAACCAATTTGACAATAAATTTCATATTTAAAAAAATAATAAAATAAAATAAAAATAAAAATAAATAAATAAATAAATAATAGAGTTTTATATTGACTTTCATACTTGACCAACTTAAATTACCAGAAGCAGTTAACAATAAATTATGCTTTATCAATAACTAATATGAACTTGTCAGAAACTATGAGAATAATTTATATATATGTATGATGACAGATATCAGCTAAATACTATTAAGTATAAGTTTAATAATAAAATATTATGATCAACTATGGCTTCAAACATCTCTGTAGTACATGTAGACAAGAACAAAAAGGAATTTAAGAAAATAAAGTTAAGCTGTAGAAGTATTGTTCACATATAAGCTTTTCATTGAATGTTTACATTCCTTTGGTATGTTATGCTGCCTAAGAGGGGACCTACTAGAGAGAGATTACAGATATAATTAAGCAGGGATTTTATATTCTAAAATATGATTTTACTAAATGGTGTTTCTTTTATACTCAATATAATGCCTTGCAATTTAAATTTCAGTAATACTAAACATTAACCCAGATATTAATGGGCTAATGGATGTGTCCTTATGCTCACAACCTTTATGCTATATAATTTACATACTTTCACAGTAAAAAAAAACACAGAAAATTGATTGATATGCTTCAGTAATAATATAGTACAAATTTGATCAAAGGAGACATAAATGGGATGTGACTAACACAAAACTTATTTATTGCTTATTTCGGTGTTTGATACTAGATTTTGGAAAAGAGATCTGATGGTGAGACACAGCCTGCTGGGTCTTTGTGAGATGAGTCAGAAGGTAGGGAGATATTTTTTAAATGATAGTTACAGTGTATAATTAAGAATCTGTTCATTCATTCATCCACTTCTTTTATTCCTCCTCCATTATTTAACATTTCATTCATTCAACAGATGAATTGAATACCAAGCTAGTGCATGAGAACTATATCCAAGCATAAGTAGGCATTCATATTAAGAAACTCACTTGTGCATATTTATGTATATAACCAAAGATATACAAAAACAGTCCATATAGCTACATTGTATTCCAAATAACATTATATTTGAAATGTTTCAGGGGAAATTCTTCTTTAAAGATATCTTGAAGAAAAGAATATTTTGAAATGTAAATAAGAACTTTTTAATTTATCAACATAGACTATTTATATGTGGTATTTCTTTCTAATACAAGACATTTGTTTTCATTGTAAAAAATGCCAGGATTAAAGAGGTAACCCTTACCCTTAGGAATGTTTTACCTTTAAGGGGTATATTATCACAAATTTAGTGGTTTTTAATTTAAGTAACTATTACTTACAATTCTGTAAGTCAGAAGTCTGACAGGGGGCTCACCGGGCAGAAGTCAGTCAGAGGGCTACATTCCCTTCTGAAGGCACCAAGACTCCATTTTCTTTCCTCTTCCAAATTCTAAAGGCCTTCCACATTACTTGGCTCATGCGTCCTTCCTCCACCTTGAAAGCCAGCAGTGTTGTATTTCTTTGATCTTCCTTCTCAACATCTTTTTCTGACCACAGCCTGGAAAGGTCCTGTACTTTTAACAACTCATGTGATTAACCTGGGTCCACACAGATAGCCCAGGATAGTCTCCCCATCTCAAGGTCAGTAAACTTCATTACATCTTCAATGTCCTTTTTGCCCTGTAAGGTAACATATTTATAGGTCCCAAGGATTAGGATCTGGACATCTTGGAGGAGAGGACATTATTCTGCCTCCCCCTAGCGACACTAGAGGAATTGGAATTATGGCTCACATTTAGAGAACTAGGCACATTCATCTTGATCTGAAATGTAGCCACCGGGAGGTTCCGGAAGATGGCGGCGTAGGAGGACGCGGGGCTCACAGCGCGTCCTGCCGATCACTTAGATTCCACCTACACCTGCCTAAAGAACCCAGAAAACCGCCAGAGGATTAGCAGAAGGGAGTCTCCGGAGTCAAGCGCAGACTAGAGGCCCACGGAAGAGGGTAGGAAGGGCGGTGAGGCGGTGCGCGCTCCACGGACTGGCGGGAGGGAGCCGGGGCGGAGGGGCGGCTCGCCGGCCAAGCAGAGCCCCCGAGTCTGGCTGGCAAAAGCGGAGGGGCCGGACGGACTGTGTTCCGACAGCAAGCGCGACTTAGCGTCTGGGAGGTCAGAAGTTAACAGCTCTGCTCGGAAAGCGGGAAGGCTGGAGGAAAAAGGGAGGGAGAGCTGCTGAGCCCCCGGACGGCAGAGCTCAGCTTGGCGGGGAACAAAGGCGCCAGCGCCATCTCCCCCGCCCATCCCCCAGCCAAAATCCCAAAGGGAACCAGTTCCTGCCAGAGAACTTGCTCGCTCCGCGCAAACACCCAACTCTGTGCTTCTGCAGAGCCAAACCTCCGGCAGCGGATCTGACTCCCTCCCGCTGCCACAGGGCTCCTCCTGAAGTGGATCACCTAAGGAGAAGCGAGCTAAGCCTGCCCCTCCAGCCCCCGTGCACCTTGCCTACCCACCCCAGCTAATACGCCAGATCCCCAGCAACACAAGCCTGGCAGTGTGCAAGTAGCCCAGACAGGACACGCCACCCCACCCCACAGTGAATCCCGCCCCTAGGAGAGGGGAAGAGAAGGCACACACCAGTCTGACTGTGGCCCCAGCAGTGGGCTGGGGGCAGACATCGGGTCGGACTGCGGCCCCGCCCACTAACTCCAGTTATACACCACAGCACAGGGGAAGTGCACTGCAGGTCCTCACCACGCCAGGGACTCTCCAAAATGACCAAACGGAAGAATTCCCCTCAGAAGAGTCTCCAGGAAATAACAACAGCTAATGAACTGATCAAAAAGGATTTAAATAATATATAACAGAAAGTGAATTTAGAATAATAGTCATAAAATTAATCGCTGGGCTTGAAAACAGTATACAGGACAGCAGAGAATCTCTTGCCACAAAGATTGAGGGACTAAGGAACAGTCACAAGGAGTTGAAAAACGCTTTAAACGAATTGCAAAACAAAATGGAATCCACGATGGCTCGGCTTGAAGAGGCAGAGGAGAGAATAGGTGAACTAGAAGATAAAGTTATGGAGAAAGAGGAAGCTGAAAGAAAGAGAGATAAAAAAATCCAGGAGTATGAGGGGAAAATTAGAGAACTAAGTGATACACTAAAAAAAAATAATATACGCATAATTGGTATCCCAGAGGAGGAAGAGAGAGGGAAGGGTGCTGAAGGGGTACTTGAACAAATTATAGCTGAGAACTTCCCTGAACTGGGGAAGGAAAAAGGCATTGAAATCCAAGAGGCACAGAGAACTCCCTTCAGACGTAACTTGAATCGATCTTCTGCACGACATATCATAGTGAAACTGGCAAAATACAAGGATAAAGAGAAAATTCTGAAAGCAGCAAGGGATAAACGTGCCCTCACATATAAAGGGAGACCTATAAGACTCGTGACTGATCTCTCCTTTGAAACTTGGCAGGCCAGAAAGGCTTGGCACGATATCTACAGTGTGCTAAACAGAAAAAATATGCAGCCGAGAATCCTTTATCCAGCAAGTCTGTCATTTAGAATAGAAGGAGAGATAAAGGTCTTCCCAAACAAACAAAAACTGAAGGAATTTGTCACCACGAAACCAGCCCTACAAGAGATCCTAAGGGGGATCCTGTGAGACAAAGTACCAGAGACATCACTACAAGCATAAAACATACAGACATCACAATGACTCTAAACCCATATCTTTCTATAATAACACTGAATGTAAATGGATTAAATGCGCCAACCAAAAGACATAGGGTATCAGAATGGATAAAAAAACAAGACCCATCTATTTGCTGTCTACAAGAGACTCATTTTAGATCTGAGGACACCTTTAGATTGAGAGTGAGGGGATGGAGAACTATTTATCATGCTCCTGGAAGCCAAAAGAAAGCTGGAGTAGCCATACTTATATCAGACAAACTAGACTTTAAATTAAAGGCTGTAACAAGAGATGAAGAAGGGCATTATATAATAATCACAGGGTCTATCCACCAGGAAGAGCTAACTATTATAAATGTCTATGCGCCAAATACCCGAGCCCCCAGATATATAAAACAATTACTCATAAACATAAGCAACCTCATTGATAAGAATGTGGTCATTGCAGGGGACTTTAACACCCCACTTACAGAAATGGATAGATCATCTAGACACACGGTCAATAAAGAAACAAGGGCCCTGAATGATACATTGGATCAGATGGACTTGACAGATATATTTAGAACTCTGCATCCCAAAGCAACAGAATATACTTTCTTCTCGAGTGCACATGGAACATTCTCCAAGATAGATCATATACTGGGTCACAAAACAGCCCTTCATAAGTTTACAAGAATTGAAATTATACCATGCATACTTTCAGACCACAATGCTATGAAGCTTGAAATCAACCACAGGAAAAAGTCTGGAAAACCTCCAAAAGCATGGAGGTTAAAGAACACCCTACTAACGAATGAGTGGGTCAACCAGGCAATTAGAGAAGAAATTAAAACATATATGGAAACAAACGAAAATGAAAATACAACAATCCAAACGCTTTGGGATGCAGCGAAGGCAGTCCTGAGAGGAAAATACATTGCAATCCAGGCCTATCTCAAGAAACAAGAAAAATCCCAAATACAAAATCTAACAGCACACCTAAAGGAAATAGAAGCAGAACAGCAAAGGCAGCCTAAACCCAGCAGAAGAAGAGAAATCATAAAGATCAGAGCAGAAATAAACAATATAGAATCTAAAAAAACTGTAGAGCAGATCAACGAAACCAAGAGTTGGTTTTTTGAAAAAATAAACAAAATTGACAAACCTCTAGCTAGGCTTCTCAAAAAGAAAAGGGAGATGACCCAAATAGATAAAATCATGAATGAAAATGGAATGATTACAACCAATCCCTCAGAGATACAAACAATTATCAGGGAATACTATGAAAAATTATATGCCAGCAAATTGGACAACCTGGAAGAAATGGACAAATTTCTAAACACCCACACTCTTCCAAAACTCAATCAGGAGGAAATAGAAAGCTTGAACAGACCCATAACCAGCGAAGAAATTGAATTGGTTATCAAAAATCTCCCAACAAATAAGAGTCCAGGACCAGATGGCTTCCCAGGGGAGTTCTACCAGACATTTAAAGCAGAGATAATACCTATCCTTCTCAAGCTATTCCAAGAAATAGAAAGGGAAGGAAAACTTCCAGACTCATTCTATGAAGCCAGTATTACTTTGATTCCTAAACCAGACAGAGACCCAGTAAAAAAAGAGAACTACAGGCCAATATCCCTGATGAATATGGATGCAAAAATTCTTAATAAGATACTAGCAAATCGAATTCAACAGCATATAAAAAGAATTATTCACCATGATCAAGTGGGATTCATTCCTGGGATGCAGGGCTGGTTCAACATTCGCAAATCGATCAACGTGATACATCACATTAACAAAAAAAAAGAGAAGAACCATATGATCCTGTCAATCGATGCAGAAAAGGCCTTTGACAAAATCCAGCACCCTTTCTTAATAAAAACCCTTGAGAAAGTCGGGATAGAAGGAACATACTTAAAGATCATAAAGGCCATTTATGAAAAGCCCACAGCTAACATCATCCTCAACGGGGAAAAACTGAGAGCTTTTTCTCTGAGATCAGGAACACGACAGGGATGCCCACTGTCACCGCTGCTGTTTAATATAGTGCTGGAAGTTCTAGCATCAGCAATCAGACAACAAAAGGAAATCAAAGGCATCAAAATTGGCAAAGATGAAGTCAAGCTTTCGCTTTTTGCAGATGACATGATATTATACATGGAAAATCCGATAGACTCCACCAAAAGTCTGCTAGAACTGATACATGAATTCAGCAAAGTTGCAGGATACAAAATCAATGTGCAGAAATCAGTTGCATTCTTATACACTAACAATGAAGCAACAGAAAGACAAATGAAGAAACTGATCCCATTCACAATTGCACCAAGAAGCATAAAATACCTAGGAATAAATCTAACCAAAAATGTAAAAGATCTGTATGCTGAAAACTATAGAAAGCTTATGCAGGTAATTGAAGAAGATATAAAGAAATGGAAAGACATTCCCTGCTCATGGATTGGAAGAATAAATATTGTCAAAATGTCAATACTACCCAAAGCTATCTACACATTCAATGCAATCCCAATCAAAATTGCACCAGCATTCTTCTCGAAACTAGAACAAGCAATCCTAAAATTCAGATGGAACCACAAAAGACCCCGAATAGCCAAAGTAATTTTGAAGAAGAAGACCAAAGCAGGAGGCATCACAATCCCAGACTTTAGCCTCTACTACAAAGCTGTCATCATCAAGACAGCATGGTATTGGCATAAAAACAGACACATAGACCAATGGAATAGAATAGAAACCCCAGAACTAGACCCACAAACGTATGGCCAACTCATCTTTGACAAAGCAGGAAAGAACATCCAATGGAAAAAAGACAGTCTCTTTAACAAATGGTGCTGGGAGAACTGGACAGCAACATGCAGAAGGTTGAAACTAGACCACTTTCTCACACCATTCACAAAAATAAACTCAAAATGGATAAAGGACCTGAATGTGAGACAGGAAACCATCAAAACCTTAGAGGAGAAAGCAGGAAAAGACCTCTCTGACCTCAGCCGTAGCAATCTCTTACTCGGCACATCCCCAAAGGCAAGGGAATTAAAAGCAAAAGTGAATTACTGGGACCTTATGAAGATAAAAAGCTTCTGCACAGCAAAGGAAACAACCAACAAAACTAAAAGGCAACCAACGGAATGGGAAAAGATATTTGCAAATGACACATCGGACAAAGGGCTAGTATCCAAAATCTATAAAGAGCTCATCAAACTCCACACCCGAAAAACAAATAACCCAGTGAAGAAATGGGCAGAAAACATGAATAGACACTTCTCTAAAGAAGACATCCGGATGGCCAACAGGCACATGAAAAGATGTTCAACGTCGCTCCTTATCAGGGAAATACAAATCAAAACCACACTCAGATACCACCTCACGCCAGTCAGAGTGGCCAAAATGAAGAAATCAGGAGACTATAGATGCTGGAGAGGATGTGGAGAAACGGGAACCCTCTTGCACTGTTGGTGGGAATGCAAATTGGTGCAGCCGCTCTGGAAAGCAGCGTGGAGGTTCCTCAGAAAATTAAAAATAGACCTACCCTATGACCCAGCAATAGCACTGCTAGGAATTTATCCAAGGGATACAGGAGTACTGATGCATAGGGGCACCTGTACCCCAATGTTTATAGCGGCACTCTCAACAATAGCCAAATTATGGAAAGAGCCTAAATGTCCATCAACTGATGAATGGATAAAGAAATTGTGGTTTATATACACAATGGAATACTACGTGGCAATGAGAAAAAATGAAATATGGCCTTTTGTAGCAACATGGATGGAACTGGAGAGTGTGATGCTAAGTGAAATAAGCCATACAGAGAAAGACAGATACCATATGGTTTCACTCTTATGTGGATCCTGAGAAACATAACAGAAACCCATGGGGGAGGGGAAGGAAAAAAAAAAAAAAAAGAAGTTAGAGTGTCTTTGGATTTTGGCCATATAATGGAGCATATCTAGGATCATGATGCCACTGCTCACAAGACACTGTTTCTCTTTGCCTATACAACAGAGTTGTGTAAAGGCCTATATCCTCTAGCTATTTCTCTAATAAAATGTAATTTTCTTAGCAGCAAGATATTTTTGTATAACAAGGCTCAACCAAAAAGTGATAAAAAACCTGAATATTCCTACAGACATTTTAAAACTTGAATGCATATTTAAAAACCTTCCCAACACAAGATCTAAGGTCTAGATATTTTGACTGGCAAATGCTATCCATCATTAAAAGAAGAAATATGTCAATAATTATTTCTAGATAATAGAAAAAGAGGGAATGTGGGTTCAGCTTTCGGCTTTGTCTAGCAAAGCCGATTACTCAAGACTCCATGCAAGAGAGGTGAAAGGGAGGCTAAGGGAAGTCTCCCCAGCTGCTCTCAAGCTCCTGTGGGCTAGTGGGCTAGTGCCAGTAAGAATGTGTAGAAAATGTGCAGATAATCAAGTTAAGACAGGGTAAAATATTCCTTGCAATAACATAGTCTAAGGAATTTATGACTGTGGGCAGGACCTAATTCTTAGATATATATTAACTAAATAAGCAAAGTGAGTGCCTCCTAGATATACATTAACTAGATAAGTGAAGCATGGCCCCTGTCTCCAGCAGCGCCAGAAAGCAGTTTTCTGCTTTCCAGTGCATTCCCTATAATCGCCTAACCCAAGACATAGATATGTGATTTCCCACAAGGGAATATTAACTTTGTTCTAAAACCTGATGCAGACAGAACAAGAAGTGACAAATATCCTTTTTTTTTTAATTTTTTTAACGTTTATTTATTTTTGAGACAGAGAGAGACAGAGCATGAACAGGGGAGGGGCAGAGAGAGAGGGAGACACAGAATCCGAAACAGGCTCCAGGCTCTGAGCTGTCAGCACAGAGCCCGACGCGGGGCTCGAACTCACGAACCATGAGATCATGACCTGAGCCGAAGTTGGATGCTTAACCGTCCAAGCCACCCAGGCGCCCCGACAAATATCCTTTTTGAACATAGGTTCAAATATACTCAACAGAATAGTTTCAAATAAAATTCAGCAATACATAAAAAGAATAATAAGTCAAAAGTGAGTGGTTTTTTGATTCTCATTTCCCTGATCATTAGTGATAGTCTTTCACATACAAGTTGGCCATAGGTATTTCTTTGGAGAAATATCTATTCACTCTTTGACCCATTTTTTGATTGGTTTACTTGTTTGTTTGTTTAACGAATGAGTTGTAGGAATTCCTATACACTTTGTATATTAACTCCTTACCAGATATAGTGTTTACAAATATTTTCTCCCATTCCATAAGTTGCCTTTTTTGCATTGATTATTACTTCCTTTGCTGTGCAGAAGATTTTTAGTTTGATATAGTCCTACTTGTCTATTCTTGCTTTTGTTACTTTTTCTTTTGTTGTCATATCCAAGAAATCCTTGTCATGACCAATATCAAGAACATTTTTTCCCTACATTTTCTTTAGGAGTTTTACAGTTTAACTTCTAACATTTATTTTTTAAACCATTTTCCAGTTAATTTTTGTGTATGGTGTAAGAGAAAGGTCTAATTTCATTTTATTGCATGTGGATATCCAGTTTTCCCAGAACCATTTGTTGAACACCCTATTCTTTCCCCATTAAGTATTCTTGGATATTTTGTTGAAGATTAGTTGACTGTGTATGTGTGCTTTATTTCTACGTTCTTTATTCTATTCTGTTTGTCTATATGTCTGTCTTTATGCCAGGGAATGTAAAATGACACTGTTTCTATGAAAAAGAATATGGAGATTCCTCAGAAAATTAAAAAATAAAACTACCATATGAGCTAGCAACCCCGCTTCTGGGTACAAATCCAAAAGAACTGAAATCAGGATCTCAAAGAGACATTCTGCATTGATATGCAGTAATATTCACTATTGCTAAGATATGTCCCTCAGCAGATGAATGGATAAAGAAAATGTGGTACAGGCAGACAAAGAAATATTATTCGACTTTAATAAAAACAGATATCCTGCTATATGCAACAACATGGATGAACCTGGAGGCATTATGCTAAGTCAGTTACAGAGGACAAACACTGCAGGATTCCATTTATCTAAGACACCTGCAATAGTCAAACTCAAGAAGCAGAAAATAGAATGGTAGTTTCCACGGACTCAGATGAGAGAAGGAATAAATGAAGAATTGTATTTCAAAGCTATAAAGTTTCAGTTATGCAAAATGAGTAAATTCTGGAGATCTGTTGAAAATAATGTCTATAATTAACAATATTGTACACTTAAAATGTTGTCAGGAGGTAATTCACAGTATATATTAACTAACTGAAATTTAAATAAAATAATTTGCTAGGGGGATAGATTTCATGTTAAGTGTTCTTATCACAGTTAAAAAAAAAAAAAGAAAGAAAGAAATCCAAAGCTGGTTCATTCAAAATCCAGTCCAGGGGTGCCTGGGTGGCTCAGTCAGTTAAGTGTCCAACCTCGACTCAGGTCATGATCTCATGCTTTGTGTGCTTAAACCCCATGACAGGCTCTGTGCTGACATCTCACAGCCTGGAGCCTGCTTCGGATTCTGTGTCTCCCCCTCTCTTGGCCCCTTCCCTGCTTGCACTCCCCTCCCTTGCTTGGTCTCTCTGTCTCTCTTTCAAAAATAAATAAACGTAAAAAAATTTTAAAAATCCAGTACATCATATTATTCCATATTCCATTGTATTAGCAAACTAAAGAAAAAATACTATATTTCCATATCAATGGATACTGAAAAAATGTTTTCATAAGGTACAACACTCACTCCAGAAAATCTAATAAAGGGCGTCTACACCAAATAAAGAAACACTATAGCAAACATTGTACTTAATGATGAAAGACTATATGCTTTATCCCTGCAATTGAGGAAAAGGTAAGGATGCCTACTCTCAAATATCCCATTCAATATTATCATGGAATTTCTTGTAAAAAAATAAAAGTTTAGCTAACAGAAAAGGAAGATATAAAATTACTCACAATATTTGTAAAACTACAAGATGTTAATGAAAGCTATGAAAATATACCTAAATAAATAGAGAGAAATACCATGATCATATTTTGGAAGATGACAGTTTCAACAACCATTCTTCCCAAATTGACATATATATTTAGTGCAGTTCATATAAAATTCCAGAAATCTTTATTGGAGGTACCAATGTTGATACTAAAATTTATATTGCAAATTAAAGAAACCAGAGAAATGGAAGCCGTTTGAAGGAAGAAGAACAAAGTGGGAGGACATACAATAACCAATTTTATGATTTTCCATAAACTAATAATATTCAAAATATTTTGTTCTTGGAAAAATCATGAATGCAATATTACAGAATAGATAGTCCAGAGGTAGATATGGTCAGTTGACAGTGGTTCAAAGGCATTAGAGAAAGCATATTTTCTTTCATCAGATAGTACTGGAACAATTGTACATTCAAATGAAAAAAAAAAAAAAAAAAAAGCCCATACCTATACTTCACACTGTACCAAAAAATAAAAAAATAAAAAGTTCATAGACACTAATTTAAAACATAAAATTATGAAAATTTAGAAGACAACCTAGGATAAATCTTTATAGCCTTGGGTTAGGCAAATAATTCTTAAGTATGACAACAAAAGTTAGTTCTTTAAAAGAAAAATATTAATAAATTGGGCTTCATCTAAATTAAAATTTCTGCTCAATGAAAGACAATATAAAAATAATGAAAACACAATCTACAGACTTTTAGAAAGTATTGTAATCACAAATCTAATAAAATACATATCCAGAATATGTAAAAAAATTCTCAAAACTTAATGGTAAGAAAGTAAATGACTCGATTTAAAAATGGGCAAAAGACTTGAGGAGTTATATGATGAAAAAAGTGTATAAATGGAAAATATGTACATGAAAAGATGCTCAACCTTATTAGTCATTAGGGAAATACAAATTAAAACTATAATGAGATACCACTACACATCAATTAAAATAGCTTAATTCATTAAATATGACAATTGTAAGTGCTGTTGAGGATACAGAACAACTGCAACTCCCATACTGTTGTTAGTGGGAATGAAAAATGGTACAACTGCTGTAGGAAACACTGAGAATTATTATAAAATTACACATGCACTTACCATATGACCCAGCAATCTCACTCCTGTATACAGAGCGTGAAATGAAAATTTCTCTTCAACAAGAGCATTTAAACAAGGTTGATGCCATCTTTATTCACAATCACCCAAAACTGGCAGCCATCAAAACGTCCTTCATTAGGTTCATGGATAAAGAAAACTGGTATGTTCATACATTGGAAGACTTACTCCACAATGAGAAGTAATGAGTTTCCAATAACATGTAACACCTGGGTGAATCCAAAAGACATGCTGAATGAATAAAGCCAGTCTCCAAATGTTATGTACCATATGGTTTCATTTTCTATGGAATTCTTGAAAAGACAAAACTATAGGAAGATAAAAAATATTGATTTCCTGGGGTTAGGGTAGTGGAGAGTGTTTAACTACAAAATGAAAGTAAGAGGGAAATTTTAGAGATGATGGGAGTTTGCAGTATACTGATTACGCTGGTATTTATACACATTCATATAAAATCATAAAACTGCACACCAAAACAAAGTTAATGCTATTGTATGTTCCACAAATATGTGGGGTAGCAAAGTGCTCTGCTCATCATATCACTCTGTTAGTCCATATTGAAAGAACAGCCACCATCCCATCTCTAACATTGCTAGTCTCCATGCCAGGAGGAAGAGATTTTTTAAAAATGAGGAAGCACTATTACTTAATGCTTCATCCTGAATGTTAGACATGTCATTTCTGCTACATATGTTCTTAAGGGAAAAAAAAGCTGTATGTCCGTATCTAAGTCCCAAGTTTTGGAGAAGTTTAATACAGCCTTGACACTGGAAGGAGACAGATGAACTATTGAGAATAATCATTAAGACTATCACACTTGCTAAATAGTGGAAATGCTCAGAGAATGTAACCTATTGTACTCTACAATTAAAAAAAATGTGTTTCTAACAAATGGAGAGATATCCCATGTTCATGGATTGGAAGAATTAATATTGTTAAAATGTCCACACTACCAAAGCAATCTATAGATTCAATGCAATCCCTATCAAATTGCTAACAGAATTTTTCACAGAACTAAAACAAATAATACTAAAATATGCATGAAACCACAAAAGAGCCAGAATAACCAAAACAATCTTGAGAAAGAAGAATTCCAGATTTCAAGATATACTACACTGCTGTAGTAATTAAAACAGTATGGTACTGCAAAAAAAAAAAAAAAAAAAAAAAAAAAAAAAGGCACATAGATCAATAAAACAGAATAGAGAGCCCAGAAATAAACTTACATTTACATGGCTAAATAATCTATTAGAAATAAGGAAAAATTATACAATAAGGAAAAGACAGTCTCTTCAATAAATGGTGCTGGGAAAACTGGACAGCTACAGGCAAAAGAATAAACAGGACCACTTTCTTACACCATACACAAAAATAAACCTAAAGCAGATTAAAGACCTAACTGTGAGACCTGAAACCATAAAAATCCTAGAAGAGAACCCAGGCAGTAATTTCCCTGACATTGGGTGCAGTAACATTTTTCTATGTATTTCTCCTAAGGTGAGGGAAACAAAAGAAAAATAAAGTATTGGGATGACATCAAAATAAAAAGATTTTCCACAACGAAGGAAACCATAAATAAAACACAAAGGCAAACTACTGAATGGAAAAGATATCTGAAAATGATATATCCAGTAAGGGGCTATTATCCAAAATATATAAATAATTTATACAACTTGACTAAAAAACCAAACCAGACAGGAGCCAAGATGGCAGAACAGCATGGAAGTTTTTGTGTGTTTCGTGTTCATGAAATACAGCCAGACCAACATTAAACCATCCTGCACACCTAGAAAACTGATCTGAAGATTAACACAACAATCTGCACAACATGAACCACAGAATTCAGCAGGTACACAGCGTGAAGAGGTGAACTTGGGGAACAAGAAGCCGTGGCAGGCAGGGAGGTGCTTTTGCAGGCAGAAAGAGGATGGAGATGGTCGGCGGGTGGAGGGGAGAATACAGGAAAAGCACCTCTCCCAAAGCAGCTGGAGAGAAAATGGAAAATTGGAAACAGTCACAGGGACTAAATTAAAAAGGGAGAAAGGAGAAAGGAGAAAGGAGAGGGTTTAAATTCCATTAAGACTGTAAACAAAAGGAGCACAAAGTCTGCAACTCTGCAACTCAATACCTGGCAGTGCTCTGATGGGAAGAGAGAATCCCCAAGAGCAGAGTGGGGTCCTGGAGGTTCTTGGGCCACATGGGGAAAAGCAGTTCCACTGTTGGAAGGACATTTAGTAGAGACTATTGAAGCCACCTGGTCCCAGCAGACTCCAGAAAATGGCCACATTCGATGGTGCTGGAACAAGATCCTTAAGGGTGAAGCCTGGTGCATGATGTGTGTTGTGATTTTCCATAATCCCTGAAAAGCTGCTGCTACACTATCTCATGAACCTTTTCTGGGATGGCCTGCCACCAGGCCATAGTCTCGGGGTACCAGCAGCAGCAGGGTCCAGCAAGCATTCCTGATTGCAGCCCATATTAGGCCATTGCTCAGTGAGACCCTCCCCCAGAGGGACAGAATGTGTCAAAGCCACAGTCCTTCAGAAGTAAGGGGCTGAGAAAAACAGCCACATCTGACACAAAACTCGGGAGAAGTACTGCCTGAGGCTTGATCACGGACAGTGAAGAAACGGGGAGTGGACAAAAGCTGAAGACAGAGGATGGGTGCATGATTGCTCATCTGTGAGAACAGAATTCTGATACTAGAGACTGGGTAGCTTGGTGACACCATTTTCACTGCTCTCGCACACGCGCATACGCACCTACGAGCACCACAACACTCCACCCCAGTAGGCTAGCAGCACCATTTAGTGGAGAAGGGAGCCATTATATTGAGCTCCGCCCAACTGGGCCAACCTTGCTTTTCAAGAACACAAGTCTCACCACCTGTTTAGTTTATGGACTATAAAGAGCTTCATAGTCTGACTTCTAGGGGAAAACAAAGTAATTTCAGTCCTATTTCAATCTGATAGCAGGTCCATGTATTCAATTTTCTTTTTTTTCCCTATTTTCACTTCCTTTCTTTTTCTTGAATACGGAACAAAAAAAAAATCATTTTCAATTTTTATTAAAAATATTTCGCTAAAATTTTTTACTATATTTTTACATTTGTATAAATTTTTTCAAATTCTATTTTACTTACATCATTTTATTTTAGTCTACTTCAGTGTATTCACTCTTCCATATTTTCAAATGATTTCTTTTTTTTCTTTTTTTTCTCTTTTTTTTCTTTTCTTTTTCTTGAAGAAAGAGAAAACTTCATTTTTACTTTCAATTTCTATTAAAATATTGTTCTTTAATTTTTTTCTATATATTTTACTTTTATGTAATTTTTTTTTTCAAATTCTATTTTACTTCCATTATTTTATTTTAGTCTACTACAGTGTATTCACTTTATTAAATTTTAAAACGATTTCTTGTTTCTCTTTTATCTATTTTTCGTTTCTTTTCCTTTTCTTGAATACAGAAAGAGAAAAAAATTCATTATTATTTTCAATTTTTATTAAAAATGTCTTTCTTTAATTTTTCTACTATATTCTTTACTTTTGTGTAATTTTTTCAAATTCTATTTTACTCCCATCATCTCATTTTAGTCTACCTCAGTGTATTCATTTTTTCAAATTCTCAAATGATTTCCTTTTTCCCCCCTTTTTTCTCTAACCTGTCAAACCACTTTCAACACCCAGACCAAAACACACCTAGGATATAGCATCATTTATTAGATTGTGTGTGTGTGTGTGTGTGTTTCATTTTAATATTTTTTTAATTTTAATTTTTTTGATTTTAATTTTTCTACTTCATTAATTCCTTTTCACTGTTCAAAATGACAAAACAAAGGAATTCACTGCAAAAAAAAAAAAAAAAAGCACGAAGAAACAACACCCAGGGATTTAACCAACACTGATACAAGCAAGATGTCTGAACCAGAATTTAGAATCAGAATAATAAGAATACTAGCTGTAGTCAAAAATAGATTAGAATCCCTTTCTGCAGAGATAAAAGAAGTAAAAACTAGTCAGAATGAAATAACAAATGTTATCACTGAGCTGCAATCATAGATAGATGCTGCAGTGGCAAGGATGGATGAAGCAGAACAGAGAATCAACGATATAGAGGAAAAAATTATAGAGAATAATGAAGCAGGAAAAAAAGAGGGAGATTAAGGCAAAAGAGCACGATTTAAGAATTAGAGAAATCAGTGTCTCATTAAAAAGGAACAACATCAGAATCATAGGGGTCCCAGGAGAGGAAGAGAGAGAAATAGGGGTAGAAGAGTAATGTGAGCAAATCATAGCAGAAAAATTTCCTTACCTGGGGAAAGACACAGACATCAAAATCCAGGAAGCACAGAGGACCCCCAATAGATTCAACAAAAACCGACCATCAACAAGGCATATCATAGTCAAATTCACAAAATACTCAGGCAAAGAGAGAATCATAAAAGCAGCAAGGGAAAAAAAGTCCCTAACCTATAAGGGAAGACAGATCAGGTTTGCAGCAGACCTATCCACAGAAACTTGGCAGGCCAGAAAGGAGTGGCAGGATATATTAATGTGCTGAATCAGAAAAATATGCAGCCAAGAATTCTTTATCCAACAAGCCTGTCATTCAAAATAGGAGGAGAGATAAAAAGTTTCCTAGACAAACAAAAATTAAAGGAGTTTGTGACCACTAAACCAGCCCTGCCAGAAATTTTAAGGGGGACTCTCTGAGGGGAGAAAAGATGAACAAAAAAAAAAAAAAAAGGACCAAAAGCAACAAACACTAGCAAGTGCCAGAGAACACCACCAGAAACTTCAACTCTACAAGACACATAATGACAATAAATTCATATCTTTCAGTACTCACTCTAAATGTCAATGGACTCAATGCTCCAATCAAAAGACATAGGGTAACAGAATGGATAAGAAAATGAGATCCATCTATATGCTGTTTACAAGAGACCAACTTTAGACCTAAAGGCACCTTCAGATTGAAAATAAGGGGATGGAAAACCATCTATCATGCTAATGGTCAACAAAAGAAAGCCAGAGTAGCCATACTTATATCAGACAATCTAGACTTTAAAATAAAGACTGTATCAAGAGATCCAGAAGGGAATTATATCATAATCAAGGTGTCTATCCACCAAGAAGACCTAACACTTGTAAATATTTATGTGCCAAATGTGGGGGCACCCAAATATACAAATCAATTAATCACAAACATAAAGAAACTCATTGATAGTAATACCATAATAGTAGTAGACTTCAACACCCCACTCTCAGCAATGGACAGATCATCTAATCAAAAAAATCAACAAGGAAGCAATGGCTTTGAATGACCCACTGCACCAGATGGACTTAACAGATATATTCAGAACATTTCATCCTTAAGCAGCAGAATATACATTCTTCTCCAATGTACATGGAACGTTCTCCAGAATAGACCATATACTGGGATGCAAATCAGCTCTAAGCAAGTACAAAAAGATTGAGATCATACCATGCATATTTTCAGACCACAATGCTATGAAACTCAGAATCAACCACAAGAAAAAATTTGAGAGGTAACAAATACTTGGAGACTGAAGAACATCCTACTAAAGAATGAATGGGTTAACCAAGCAGTTAAAGATGAAATTAAAAATATATGGAAGTCAATGAAAATGATAACACCACAACCCAAAACCTCTGGGATGCAGCAAAGGCGGTCATAAGAGGAAAGTATATAGCAATCCAGGCTTTCCTAAAGAAGGAAGAAAGATCTCTGATATACAACCTAACTTACGCCTTAAGGAGCTAGAGAAAGAACAGCAAATAAAACCCGAAACCGGCAGAAGACAGGAAATAATAAAGATTAAGCAGAGATTAATGCTATCAAAACCAAAAAACCAGAACAGCTCAATGAAACCAGAAGCTGGTTCTTTGAAAGAATTAACAAAATTGATAAACCACTAGCCAGTTTGATAAAAAAAAAAAAAAAAGGAAAGGACCCAAATAAATAAAATCAAGAATGAAAGAGGTGAGATCACAACCAATACAGCAGAAATAAAAACAATAATAAGAATATTATAGGCAATTATATGCCAATAAAATGGGCAATCTGGAAGAAATGGACAAATTCCCAGAAACATACACTACTAAAACTGAAACAGGAAGAAATAGAAAATTTGAACAGACCCATAACCAGTAAGGAAATTGAATTAGTAATAAAAAATCTGCCAAAAAACAAGAGTCCAGGGCCAGATGGCTTTCCAGGGGAATTCTACCAAACATCTAAGGAACAGTTAACACCTATTCTCTTGAAGCGGTTCCAAAAGATAGAAATGGAAGAAAAACTTCCAAACTCTTTCTATGAAGCCAGCATTACCTTGATTCCAAAACCAGACAGAGACCACACTAAAAAGAACTATAGACAAATTTCCCTGATGAACATGGGTGTAAAAATCCTAAACAAGATATTAACCAACTGGATCCAACAATACATTAAAAAATTATTCACCATGACCAAGTGGGATTTATACCTGGGATGCAGGGCTTGTTCAATATCTCAAAACAATTAACATGATTCATCACATCACTAAAAGAAAGGACAAGAACCTTATGATCCTCTCAATAGATGCAGAGAAAGCATTTGACAAAATACAGCATCCTTTCTTGATAAAAACCCTCAAGAAAGTAGGGATAGAATAAGCATACCTCGAGATCATAAAAGCCATATATTAACGATCCAACGTTAATATCATCCTCAATGGGGAAAACTGAGAGCTTTCCCCCTAAGGTCAGGAACAAGACAGGGATGTCCACTCTTGCCACTGTTATTCAACATAGTATTGGAAGTCTTAGCCTCTACAATGAGACAGCACAAAGAAATAAAAGGCATCCAAATCGGCCAGGGAGAGGTCAAACGTTCACTCTTCGCAGATGACATGATACTCTATATGGAAAACCCAAAATATTCCACCAAAAACCTGCTAGAATTGATTCATTAATTCAGCAAAGTTGCAGGATATAAAATCAATGCACAGAAATCGGTTGCATTCCGTACACTAACAATGAAATGACAGAAAGAAAAATTAAGGAATCGATCCCATTTACAGTTGCACAAAAACCCATAAAATACCTACGAATAAATCTAATCAAAGAGATGAAAAATCTATACACTGAAAACTATAGAAAGCTTATGAAAGAAATTGTAGAAGACACACACACACACAAAATGGAAAAAGAATCCATGCTCCTGGATAGGAAGAACAAATATTGTTAAAATGTCAATACTACCCAAAGCAATCTACATATTCAATGCAATCCCTATCAAAATAACACCAGCATTCTTCACAGAGTTGGAACAAGTAATCCTAAAATTTGTATGGAACCAGAAAAGACCCCGAACAGCCAAAGCAATCTTGAAGAAGAAAACCAAAGCAGGAGGCATCACAATCCTGGACTTCAAGCTATACTAAAAAGCTGTAATCATCAAGACAATATGGTACTGGGACAAGAACACTCAGATCAATGGAACAGAATAGAGAACCCAGAAATGGACCCACAAACGTATGGCCAACTAATCTTTGACAAGGCAGGAAAGAATATCCAATGGAATAAAGGCAGTCTCTTCAGCAAGTGGTGCTTGGAAAACTGGACAGTGACATGCAGAAGAATGAACCTGGACCACTTTCTTAAACAATAAACAACAGTAAACTCAAAATGGATTAAAGACCTAAATGTAAGACAGGAATCCATCAAAATCCTAGAGGAGAAAGCAGGCAAAAACCTCTTTGATCTTGCCCGCAGCAACTTCTTACTCAACACGTCTCCAGAGGCAAGGGAAACAAAAGCAAAAATGAACTACTGGGACCTCATCAAAATAAAAATCTTCTGCACAGCAAAGGAAACAATCAGCAAAACTAAAAGGCAACTGACAGAACGAGAGAAGATATTTGCAAATGACATATCAGATAAAGGGTTAGTATCCAAAATCTATAAAGAACTTATCAAACTCAACACCCAAAAAACAAATAATCCAGGGAAGAAATGGGTAAAAGACATGAATAGACACTTCTCCAAAGAAGACATCCAGATGGCCAACTGACACATGAGAAAATGCTCCACATCACTCATCATCAGGGAAATACAAATCAAAACCACAATGAGATACCACCTCACACCTGTCAGAGTGGCAAACATTAACAACTCAGGCAACAACAGGTGTTGGTGAGGATGTGGAGAAAGAGGATCTCTTTTGCATTGTTGTTGGGAATGTAAGCTGGTTCAGCTACTCTGGAAAACAGAATGGAGGTTCCTCAAAAAACTAAAAATAGAACTACCTACGACCCAGAAATTGCACTAGTAGGCATTTATCCATGGGATACTGTTTCAAAGGGACACATGCTGTTTCAAAGGGACACATGCACCCCCATGTTTATAGCAGCACTATCAACAATAGCCAACGTATGGAAAGAAACCAAATGTCCATCGATGGATGAATGGATAAAGAAGATGTGATATATATATATATATATATATATATATATATATATATACATACACACACAATGGAGTATCACTTGGCAATCAAAAAGAATGGAATCTTGCCATTTGCAACTATGTGGATGGAACTGGAGGGTATTATGCTACGTGAAATTAGTCAGGGAAAGACAAAAATCATATGACTTCACTCATATGAGGATTTTAAGAGACAAAACAGATGAACATAAGGGAAGGGAAACAATAATATAAAAACAGGGAGAGGGACAAAAGAGAAGAGACTCATTCATATGGAGAATAAACTGAGGGTTACTGGAGGGGTTGTGGGAGGGGGGGATGGGCTAAATGGGTAAGGGGCACTAAGGAATCTACTCCTGAAATCATTGTTATACTATATACTAACTAATTTGTATGTGAATTAAAAAAAAATAAATTGAAAAGAAAATTAAAAAAAATCTGAAACTGGGCAAAGGAAATAACAGACATTTTTTCCCCAAAGAAGACATACAGATGGCCAACAGACACATGAAGAGATGGTGAACATCATTAACCTCTAGGGACATGCAAATTAGGACTGTAATGATTATTACCTTACACCTGTCAGAATGGTTAAAATAAAAACACAAGAAACAAATTTTGGTGAGGATGTGGAGAAAAATGAAACCCCATGCACTGTTGGTGAGATTGTAAATTGGTGCAGTCACTGTGAAAAATATTATGGAGGTTCCTCAAAAAATTCAGAATAGAAATACCATATGATCTTACAGATGCACATGCATGCACATATGTACGTGTACACACGCATGAACACATACACAAGTGGAATATTATTAGCCATAAGAAGGATGTGATTTTGCCATTTCTGACAACATATTAAGTGAAATAAGTCAGACTGAGAAAGAAAAATACCATATGATTTCATTCATAGATGGAATCTAAAAACAAAACAAATAAACAAAAAAGCATAATCAGACCTATAAATATAGAAAACAAACTGATTATTGACAGAAAGGGGGTGGAGAGATAGGCAAAATGGGTGCAGGGGAGTGGGATACGTAGGCTTCCAGTTATTGAATGAATAAGACACAGGAATAAAAGGCACAGCATAGGGAATATAGTCAATGGTGTTACATGGTGGTAGATGGTAGCTATACTTGTGGTGAGCAAAGAATAATAGAATATATAGAGATATTAAACCCCAATGCTTTATACCTGGAACTAATGTAACATATTATGTCAGCTATATGCAAAAAAAAAAAAAAAATTAAAAACAAAAAACAATGCATTTCTTTTCATTTGCTCTTCTATTTGGAAGGGAATACAAAGATGTTCGGCCATTTGTCAGAACACAAATGCACATGAGTGCTTTTTGTAAGAAGAACGGGTGCTTTGTGATGAAACTAAGTATTTGGTAATGTCCCAACATGGAGATGGTCATTGGTCTGGGGTAAGAACAATCTCAGACTGGCTTCAAAGTCTCTTTTATTAGCTGAAAATGACTCTTAGTACTCTTCTTCCTGCAATGCAGACTTATTTTAAGTGAAAATATTGAGATAATAAAAGTGAAAATAATTAGAAATTATTAAATACTATACAACTATGGGGGTTAATATTTTAATATATAATTAAAATTATAGTCATCATAATCTTAAAACTTGCATAGTGCTTGAAGAGTTATATGTGGTTTTACCTATCTAACTTCTTCACATTTCCAAACAGTAGATGCAATTGCTCTTTCTATATAAGCACAGAAAATGAGATTATTTAAAAGCAGATGTTTTTTGAAGATTTTTGCTTGTAAGCCTGCATAGAGTTTCTTTGATTTCCTTAGGGAAATATCCTTTCAATTTAGATCCTAATAAACATTCTCTTTTTAGTTATGTATATTAATTTCCTACTTATATTTATTAGTTATCTTTGCCTTCAGAATAACAGTATTTGATATCTATAATCTCAAAAAAATCAATGTCCTTTCCTCTTTGCTATCCCAAATATTGTACTCTTATAAAATATTTTCTAGTAAATGGAAACTGAATGATTATTCAGGGACAGAGGAAAAAGCAGATCATATAATTGTATGTCCTTTAAAAATACAATTGAAAGAGATCAAATCACTTATGAAAACTTTTTTTTAGGGAACTTAAGCATATTGATAAATTTACAAATAAAACTTTTTGATAATGATTTCTCCATAGGCTTTGAACTATCATTGCAGAAAATGTTCAAGACTTTTTTTCTTGTATATGCCAATGCCATGGCCCTCTTGAACTGGACAACAAGAGGTGATGAATTTTCTCTTGTACGGTATAAAACCACTGACTTGAAAAGCAATCGTAAAACTCAGCTTTGCATCAAATAATGTTTCTTTTGTGTCTTTTTCTTTCTCTGTATGATTGGTTTCTTAAAATATGATAGCGTTTGCTTTATAAAACACTGCTGGTTTATTCCTAGAATAAGACTTAATAGGATCTTATGGAAAATCAATTTCTTCAACACAAGATCCAGATAATGCTTTTATTTACTGTTGTTTATCTACTGTCACACATGCTATATTAGTCTTAAAACAAGAATCTTCCACCAACATAAAGTCATCAACTAACATTTCTAACACAAATAATATAGGTCAACAATGACTTTTTTATTAAAGATAAAATCATTTAGCTTAGAGATTACAGAAAACATACAATGCACAAAGAGTAAATGCAAAATATATGGCTGAAGACATTTTTTTCAGTATCATGACTTGAATACATTAGAAGCCAAGTGTTCAACATTGGTTAGGACAGGGACAAGAAGAATGATGGTATGAACCATTTACAGAAATATTTTAATTACTGGTATTTGCTTTGTGTTGAGCTAGTTAATTCTGGTATTATGCTCACCAGCAATAACTTTAATCCAGAAATTGAATTTAAATGTCTTCTCCTCCCTAACATGCTGACCCTTGTGACTGACTACTGGTTGAGCTTTATAGTCTACCCAGGAGTTACCAACTCACAGGCCATATAAACCCATTTCTCTTTCACTGTAGACAGTCAGACTGACTACTGACGAAACTAACAGTCAAACAGGCATAGCAAAGCTCATAGCATCAAAAGTCAAAAATACTGCCAAGTAGGGGCACCTGGGTGGCTCAGTCAGTTGAATGTCCAACTCTTGATATCGGCTCAGGTCATGATTCACAGTCATGATATCAAGCCCCACATCGGGCTCTGCACACAGGGTGGAGCCTGCTTGGGATTCTCTTTCTCCCTCTTGCTCTCTGCCCCTCCCCTGCTCCTGCTTTCTCTCTCTCTCAAATAAATAGGCTTAAAAAAGAGCATCATCTATTAACGATGAAAGGAGATATTTAAAAAAAAATACTGCCAAGAAAAACTTACAGGAAACTTCTTCCATCAAGATTAGAAAGAATGTTCTTTTCCTATGAACTAAATTGATTACACAGCATGTGCTTTATCATTTTTTAAATTTTTTTAAAAATTATTTTAGAGAGAGAGAGAGCACATGCACGTGAGAGGAAGGGGAAGAAAGAGAAGGAGAGGGAATCATAGGCAGGCCCACTTTGATCTCCTAAGAGTGAGATCACAACCTAAGCTGAAATCAAGAATAGGATGCTTAACTGACTGAGCCACCCAGGAGCCCCATCATGTGCTTCATTTAAAAAATAAGATGAATTTTAAACATATCTCAAAAGAGACGTTTCTGTATTTTCTTCTAACGTACCCAAACACTTCCTATGCAGACAACCTCCACATGTTCTTATAAACTCTTGACAAAACACTTTACTTCTTTAGGTCTCAATCTTTACACCTATGAAACGGTGGCAAAAGAAAAGACAAATCTCTTAAATTTCCTCTAGTGTTAAGTTTTTTTCAAAAGTCTATGGCATTTTTATTGTGTTAAACAGATACGGAGTGAGGACTCAGTCCAATATCAAACTACACAAAGCATAATAGGAAAAAAATGTAGTTACACAAGTCTTTTATTTATCATGAATCATACAAAATTATGTAGAAATTTAAAATGAAATTGTGTAGAAATTTGACAGAGAGAAACTACAGATATGTAGATGATACACTTCATTTGGATTTATTTCTACAAACTAAGGTGTCTTTGATAAACTGTCACAGATAGCTAATTATGATCACAAAGAATGACTCCTCACTAACAATCTACCCCCAATTATCATTTTTGATCAATTTCATCTAATATTTAACTGATTTACTTTTTATTAATATATCAATAAACCTAATAATTAATGGATCAAGGATTATGTTTTTTCACTGTTTTGCCACGGGAGTCTTGACACTGGCATGTAGTTCAAACCTTATGGGAGTTTCTAGTTCATTTTCTGCTGCTCTTCCTTCTCCTATCTACTCTCCATACCTGCCTATTACTTTTTCTCTCCCCCTTCACTATTAGACTTCAGAAATGATGAAATGCTCCACAAAGGTATGGAATAATGTCTGCTTTACATGTCACTATACATCCAATTCTTAGCAAAAATGTAGATAATGAATAAATACTGAATGAGTGAAATGCATACTTCTTTGTGAGCTTTTTGTTTTTTTAATGCTTCTTCATTTTTGAGAGAGAGAGAGAGAAAGAGAGAGAGCATGAGTGTCAGATGGGCAGAGAGAGAGAGGGACAATCAAACGGGATTGAAAGAGAGAATCCAAAGCATGCTCCAGGCTCTGAGCTCACAGCACAGAGCCCAAAGCAGGGATCGAACCCACGGACCATGAGATCATGACCTGAGCCAAAGTTGGATGCTTAATTGACTGAGCCACCCAGGCACCCCCAATTTTTTTCTTTGTGAGCATTTCTAAAAACAGTCAAATAAACACAAAAGCTTTGAATTGCTTACCAATATTGGCTCAGCTCACCCCACATGGGAAAGGGATACACTTCCATTTAGAGATATGTGCCTATCAGGACTTTCAAATTTCAAAAGTTCTTATCGTGCCTACCTCTAATTCTGCTTATTTTTAAAGTACATATTTATTCCCTTAAATAAAACATTGACCATTTGTATGCCATATCTTTCTAAGAAATGTGATTTCAATAATGCCCAATGATTACAAAAACTCAGATATAAACTTCAACGTTTATAGAATTTATTGAAAAATAGATGGTGATCCTTTCCTTTTATCAGAGGACAAAAGCTTGGAGTGTAGGTTGACTTTGATCAACTGACCCTTTTTGCATATGGATTACACAGTATTTTAATTTTTTGAGTTAACATTTAAAAAATGGGTCAGTTTTAAAAAATGAGTAAGTTTACATAAATAGCTGGATTTTGTTTCTAATTAAACTATGGAAGATTTGGCAACACTGGACCCTCATCTCCAGGTTGGAAACCATTATCTAACTTCAGCTATCATAATTCCTTCCTAGAATGTAGCTACATAGAATGTAGAGGGAGAAAGAGAGAACCCTTTTAATGAACTAACTTTTTCCAATCTACAAATTTCTTCTGTATTGATGGCTATATTACTCTTTTTTCTTAATTTCCTGTATTGTATTATTGTATTTTTCTCTTTTTTATTAGAATAGTAGATGTATTATTCTGGGTTCTCTGAAGGTAAAATAGAAAGAGATAGAGACAGAGAGATA
Organism: Panthera leo; assembly: GCF_018350215.1. NCBI lineage: Eukaryota > Metazoa > Chordata > Mammalia > Carnivora > Felidae > Panthera > Panthera leo. Next base: position 166,888,181 of record NC_056682.1, read on the forward strand.
GAGATAACTATAGATATGGATATAGATATATAGATATATAGATATGGAAGAAGAGATTATGAGGAATTGGTATATAGTTATAGCGGCTGATAAGTCCCAATATGTACAGCCTACAAGCTGGAGACCCAGGAGAGTCAATGATATAGATCCAGTTTGAAGACAAGAGAGGATTGATGTCCATCAGGCAGATATAATGAGAGAGGAGGAAGACCATCAAGCAGACAGAAATCCCTTTTTATTTTCAGAAGCGTGGTGGGAATCACCACCCCTAAATCTTTCAAGCCCTTTATAGTGTCATTAATCTCTGAAATCCTTCCAAGAATGTAGTATTGCTTTTGACTTACTGCTTTCCTCAGCAAAGGCAGTTCTATTGGCTTCAGTGTGACCATTCTTACCATAATAGCCCTCACTCCACAGGTCAGGGAACTAATGAAAAGATTTTCCCAGCTTCCAATTATACATTATAGAATTGGGTAAATAACCACAGGATGGGTTCAGGGACCCCACCAGGCCTATTGTGATATGGACCCAAGATTAAACTCCATTGATTACTTGACCACCATAAGCCCCTACTCCAACTACTGGACCACAGTGAAATTTTACATCTGCTGGAATTACTATCAGTTCAGAGCCAATGTCCAGAAGTCCTTGAAAAGTCTGATTATATCTTTTCCTCCAACATATAGTTATCCTGGCAAAAGACAGTACTGTTCTTTGAGGAAGACTGCAGTCAAGATAAACAGTACAGATTTTTTTTGCAGTGCGCTGGGGTCCTTCTTGAAGGGCACCTGGCCTCCTCTTAATTCAAGGAGATCTGGGTCTCTTTTGTGACACCTGTAGAAACTTTCAGGTCTTTTTTTTTTTTTTTTTTTTTTTGGTGCCAAAGCTGAGTATATTCAAATCCCTGAGCTCATATTTTTCTCTCTCCACTTTGTCCAGTAACATTAAGAATGACCAGCCAATCTTATTATATTTGTTAGTTTTCTAAGAATGTTTGAAAGTGTCATATTTATAGTCACCTAGCTCCTTGCTGCTTATAACTGGTTGATTAAGAGTATCCAATGGATATATTTTGCATACTTCTATTGACAAATGTATACCATGGACTATCAGTATTCTCTCTTCTACTAAAAAATAGAATCATTAGTGTTTTTAAATCTAATCTATCAATTCCAGAAACTACAAAACTAATTCATAAAATTCATCCATAAAATTATATTCCTCTATAACCACTCTTGATATAGAAATCTGTATTAGCCTATGTTCTCCAGAGATATAAAATCTATAGAAAATATATGTGTGTATTTATAAAATATACAAATACATAATACACACACGCCCTTCTCTCTCTTAAGATGTATTATAAGAAATTGGCTTATGCAATTATGAGGCTTGGGAAGTCCTAAGATCTGAAGACAGCAAAGACCCAGGAGACCCATAGTATAATTCTAGTTTGGACTCAAATGCAGGAGAAGATTGGTGTCCTTCAGACAGATGGGATGGGAGAGGATGGAAGGCCATTGGGCAGAGAAGAATTCTTCTTATTTGTAGAAGGATCTTTCTTTTTGTTGTACTCAGGCCTTCAACTAATTGGATCCGGGACATCCACATTAGGAAGGACAATCTGTTTTACTCTGCCTATAATTGAAATGTTAATCTTATCTAAAACACATTCACAGACACACCCAAAATGTTTGGCCAAATATCTCAAAATCTCATTGCCTAGTCAAGCTGACATATAAATTTAACTCTCACAGCTAGTGGTTTTTGCTTATTGCATTTTTAAAATAAACCAAAACTTCAAAGTCTGTTTCCCTCTGAGAATTGTTGTTTTTTAATGTTCATTTTTGAAAATGGCAATATTTCATTCTTTGTCATCACTGAATAGTATTGCAACAATGTGGATGGAACTAGAGGGTATTATGCTAAGCAAAATATGTCAGTCAGAGAAGGACAGATATCATATGATTTCACTCATGTAGAATTTGAGAAACACAACAGATGAACATAGGGGAAGGGAAGCAAAAGTAAGATAAAAACAGAGAGGGAGGCAAACCATAAAAGGCTCTTAAATACAGAGAACAAACTGAGGGTTGCTGGAGGGGAGGTGGGTGTGGAGCAGAGGTCAATGGGGGGTATAAGTTAAATGGGTAATGGGCATTAAGAAGGGGACTTTTGGGGATGGGTACTGGATGTTGTATGTAAGAGAGAAATCACTGGGTTCTACTCTTGAAGCCAAGACTACACTGCATGTTAACTAAATTTAAAATAACTAACTAAATAAATAAATCCATCCATCTATCCATCCATCCATCCATCTATCCATGGGTCTAATTCGCTAAAACAAACAAACAAATAAATAATAAAGTCCATGGGGTCAATGCACTGAAAATAAATGCATTATAGATGATAGATAGATAGATAGATAATGGATGAATAGATAGATAGATAAATATTTGAGAGAGAGAGAGCACATGCGGTAGTGGCAGAGGGAGAGGGAGACAGAGGATTCAAAATGGCCTACGCACTGATAGAAGAGAACAGGATGTGGGGCTTGAACTCATGAACAGTGAGATCATTCCCTGAGCCTAAGTCAGACCCTAAACCAACTGAGCCACCCAAGTTCCCCCTTAGAATTGTTTTTAACTTTACTTTATTCTTCTTTATATTGCTTTTTTTCTTCTTAGCAATGCATTTGTTAATATCCATAATTTTATCCTCAGTAATGAAAACTACTTAAGCATATACAGGTTCCCTATGGGTATGGTGGGAACTCAATTATTATCTGGATAGGATTTTCTTTATTATTATTTTTAAAACAGTTATTGCTACAATATTGATATATACTTCACATATAGGGTCATTCATAGAAATGTTATTTTGTCTCTTTCCAATTAACATTTTTGGTATATTCTTTTATGGTTAATTTCAATTTTATTGCATCACTATTATTTTATTGAATAATTATTTTTTGCCCCCTAAAGTAGAGCTTCATTCAGTCTTTCCAGGAGACTTGATACATATATATTTGTAATTAGATGACAGCAAATAAAGTTTTTCTTTGTAGGTTTTAACATTTAAGATAATATGTGTTTAGTCAAACTGAGTTATCTTTTGTCTGCCTGATCTGTCAAAGAATGGGAAAAACATTAAAGTCCCTCACTTCATGTAAAACAAACAACACAGTTAAGAAATTGGCGGAAGACATGAATAGAAACTTTTCCAAAGAAGACATCAAGATGGCTAATAGACACATGAAAAGATGCTCAACATCTCTCATCATCAGGGAAATACAAATCAAAACCATGATGAGATACCACCTTACACCTGTCAGAATGGCTAAAATTAACAGGAGAGGATGAGCAGAAAGGGTACTCTCTTGCCCTGCTGGTAGGAATGAAAATTGGTGCAGCCATCCTGGAGAATATAGAGGTTCCTCAAAAAACTAAAATAGTCAGGGTGGTGGTTCAGTCGGTTGAACGATAGACTCTTGATTTTGACTCAGGTCATGATCTCTGTGCTGACAATGGGAGCCTACTTGGGATTCTTTTCCTCTCTCTCTGCCCCTCCTTTGCTTTGTGCTCTCTCTCTCCAAATAAATAAATTAAATTAAATTAATTTTTTAAAAAGCTAAAAATAGATCTACTGCAGGATCCAGCAATTGCACTAGTAGGTATTTACTCAAAGGATACAAAAATACAAATTTGAAAGGGTACATGCACTCCAATGTTTATAGAAGCATTCTCAACAATAGCCAAACTATGGAGGGGGCCCAAATGTCCATCAACTGATGAATGGATAAAGATGTGTCATTTATATACAATGGGATATTACTCAACCATCAAAAAGAATGAAATCTTGCCATTTGCAATGACATGGATGGAGCTATAATGTATTATGCTAAGTGAAATAGATTATTCTGAGAATAACAAATACCATATAATTTCACTCATATGTGGAATTTAAGAAACAAAACAGATGAACATATGGGAAAGGGGAAAGAGAAAGGGAAACAAAACACAAGAGACTTAAAGATAGAGAACAAACTGAGGGTTGATGGAGAGAGGTGGGTGGGAGATGGGCTAGATGGGTGATGGGTACTAAGGAGGGCACTTGTGATGAGCACTGAGTATTTTATGTAAGTGATGAATCACTGAATTCTATTTCTGAAACCAATATTGCACTGTATATTAACTAAAATTTAAATTAAAAATAAATATATTAGGTATATATAATAGATATTTCATATATACATATTTGAAAATAGGTATACATATGTATTTATGTCTCCTTTTTGTTTTTTGTTGTTAAATACAGTTTATTTCTAACAAGTTGTACCTGGCCAATACAGTTTAGTCATTAAGAGAAAGTGACTGGACTAGAATATGCCTGGTTGTGAACCTAACTCCTATTTTCTATTTTACTCTAGTCAAGTTATTTAACTCTTTATGTTCCTCTTTACTCATAACTATAAGAGAATGATAATAACAGTGCCAACTTCATAGAGATATTGATGGTCTTCAATAAGTGATACTTGTAAGCAGTACGATCTGTTAAGATTATACTGAGCAATGCTATAGTATAAAGTTATCCATGTATGTTAATGATTAAGTACTTTGTATATATTCCACAGGTGTGGCTCTTGTCACAATATTTGTCAATATTGTTGAGTGCTGTTTTGAAGGAGACAGTGTGTGTGTATGTGCATACGTGTATGTGTGTGTGTGTTTGTAAACCACTGCAGAGACTATTTCAGTATCAGGTTATATGAAAGTAAGACAAACAGACAAACAAACCAAAAAACAAGAGAGAAAGAGACAAGAGGCAGAAAGGCAACCTGCCTAATTCAAGATACAGGGGGAAAATACAACATCAAAACCTTTAAGGTTTTGAAGAAGTCATGTGAAAACTTTGAACATTCAAAGATCATGAACTAGGAGTTTTAGCCATGTGTACATATAAAGGCTAAGTAGTACTTTTTTTTAAATGTAGACTCTGGACTCAGATTACTTGCATTTGTATTGTGACTCTGTCATTTTACTGAACATACTTGTACCTCAGTTTCCAATTTATAAAATAAGGATAATAATAATCATTACCTCATGATACTCATCTGAGGTTAAAATGAGTTACCACATGTAAAATACTTAGAACAGTTATGGTAACTTTATAAGTGATGTGTAGGTGTTATTAGCTATAGTATTTGCAATAATTTATTGTTGTATCTCTGTGGGGAAGTGGAGTTCTAACAATGACTAAGGTAAAAACCCACCATTCTAACCATCATTGCCTGCTTCCAGAATCATTACATTCCACTGTCCTAAAGTACTCCAGATCTTTAAAAAAACAAAACAAAAAAATGTAAATCTTATTATATCTCTTCCCTGTAAAAAACACTTGTTACATACTAGGTAATTATTGTGATGCCAGAAATACAGAAAAAAAAATAGAAACAATCTCTGAATTTATGGAATATAGCAGATGATGAATGAATATAATCCATTGGTAAAATTTAGGATACATTAGATAATGATAAGTTCTAAGGAGAAAAAATTTTTAAAAAAGTATTGAGAAGTTATAAAATTATATATAGGGTGTTCATGGAAGTGCTTATAAGTAGATGATCTTAAAATGAAAACTGAAATGAAAGAAGTAGAGCACTCCAGGTACAGGGAACAGGAAATACCAAAGTCCTGGAAGGGGAAATGTGTGGCTCCAGTAGAACGAAGGAAAAGACGTTGTACTCCTACAACTTTATTCAAAGAAATAAAGGGAATCTAAATGAATGAGGGACTTGTAGGTCATTTTAGAGTTTGACTTTTATGCCAGATGAAATGGGAACCACTCAAAGAATTAGGAACAGCAATGGCTATGACCTCACTTAACATTTGTTAAAGATAACTCTGGTTACTAGATTGAGCATAAACAATCATGACACATAATCAGGATTGTAAGACCTCAGGTAAAAGGTGATCACAATATACCAGGGGAGAGGTCATGGTTGACCTGACCAGGATGGTAACCTTGGAAATGATGAAAGTTCAGATCCTTGAATATTTTGAAATCACTGTTGGTGATGGATTAGATGTAAGCATATCAGAAATGAGAACCGTTGAGGATTACTCCTTCAACTCTTTTACATGAACGTCAAGAGGAAAATCCATCCTTTTCTAGAATTTTATTTCACTTGAGCCAATACTGTCACCAGCTAGACTCTAAGACCTGGCCTTAACTATCCACCTGCTTGTAATCACTGACCTTTGTCTTATATTTTCCCTTAAGCTCTTCTTTCCAGTTTTCCTCTTAACTCAGACAAATGAAAGCCAAAATTATGCTCCAGGTGATGGCAACTGTCCTGACAAAATCTGCCACTTTCCAGGACCACCCAGACAGTTTGAGCTAAACCTGAATTGTGCCTGAGCAGAAGGACCATGGAGTAACCTCTGGAACGAACCACAATTACCTTTACTTCCTTATAATACTGAAATCTCTGCCCAAGGAGGATACTCAGCCTCATTTACATCAACAACTATGTATGTATACGCATGTTTCCTTAAGGGACATGTGTGACCTTATGCCTGCCTCTACATAGGATGATAAGGCATCTAAATATCTAAATATTCATCTTAACCTTAAACAAACAGAACCCATTCACTCTCTCTCTGGGAGTTGGGAATTGGAAGCCATTCCTTGTGATCTCATTTGCTACAAATAAAAGTTTTCTTTGTGTTACAATTCATCCTGGTGCAGTTTCTGACTCACTAAGGAGCTAACTCATGTTTGGTTACAACACGGGCGATTGATGATGTTTTGTATTTTGGAAACTCCTATGGAAGGAGTTCAAATATATGTCTATTTCTTGTCAATTAACCCTTTCCCAAATGTGCAAATATAAATGTGTCAAATATATATGGAGGACAGAGCTTTACCTAGCAAAATCCAAAACCAAAATTCTAACAGATACTTTGAGATTAAATTGGTACTTAAAGGGCACCTGCGTGGCTCAGTTGGTTAAGCATCCCACTCTTGATTTCAGCTCAGGTAACCTCAAGTTGGTCCTGAGATAGATCCCTGCGTTGGGCTGTGAGCGTTGGGCTGTGTGGGCTATTGAGCTTGCTTGCGATTCCCACCCTACCCCCCCACCGCCTCTCTGCCCCTCCCCCACTTATTCTCTCTCTCTCTCTCTCAATAAATAAATAAATAAATAAACATGAAAAAAAAATTTAAAGTATCATTTTAAATTGGTCCTTGAATCCACTTACCAGCATCATTGAAGTATTAGGCCCACTCCTCACCATTTTTTTTCCTGTATATATATCTATATCTATCTATCTATCTATATATATGTATATGTATATATGTATATGTGTGTATATATACATATATGTATATGTGTATATATATATGCATATGTATATGTGCGTGTGTGTGTGTGTGTGTGTATATATATATATATATATACACATACAGAAAAAATTGTGAGGAGTGGGCCTAGTACTTCAATGATTCTGGTATATATATATGTATATATATACACACACACACATATACATATTATAAATTTATAATACATACATATTATAAATTTATATATATTAATGTATATAAATACATAATATTTAACATATATAAATCATATATATTATAAATTTGTATATATGATATATATAAATATATATATGTATATACAAAATTTTAAAAAGCTTTTTCTTTTTGAGGCATACATTCATACATAATATACCCTACGCTTAGAATACATCCTCTACCACATCCTTATATACTTTGCTTCCATATTAACTTTAGTCATCTTGATCACCTCTTACAACATTATCTGGATCCAATAATTGTCTTATATGCCACTAGGTCACCTTAGGTATATTTGCATTTTAACCTTCATTGTGGACTCCGTAAATTGTTCCTGTTTCATACTAAAATGAAACTGACTAAGGAATAAGATTATGGCTTCATGCTGTCTTATCCTGATCTAGTGTTTGGCAAAAAGTGTTAGTTAAATTTAAGTTACCATAATAAATATTAACACTAAAGATGGCAGGAAAGTGCAAGTATAAAAAGTCAAGATTATTTTACCAAATACCTTGGTTCCCCATTCCCTTTACACTCATTCTTGCCATGCATTCCATCCAAGCTTCTTTCTCTTTTTTTTTTTTTAAGTTTATTTATTTATTTTGAGAGACAGAGAGACTGTGTGAGCTGGGGGGGGGGGTGGACTGGGAGGGGAGAGGCAGAGAGGGAGAGAGAGAATCCTAAGCAGGCTCCTTGCTGTCAGTGTGAACCCCATGCAGGGCTCGATATCACAAACTATGAGATCATGATCTGAGCTGAAATCAAGAGTGGGATGCTTAACTGACTGAGCCACCAAGGCACCACTTAGTGAGGCTTCTGATTGCTCCTGAGAGCTTTCTCTGTTTGTGAGAACATGTTTTCTATGCAGGGTGGTGCTGCCAACTGTCATGCCTAAAGAATGACCAGAGATTAAAAATCGTTGTTGGATACGTTCACCACCTTCTCACCTCTCCAGTGAGACAATTCTAAAAGAAGTTCTACACAATTTCCAGTCCACAGCATTATTAAGCTTCATTTGCCAAAATGGTAACATTCTCTTTAAGCTACCTGTTTTAGTTTCCTATTGATGCTTTGACAAATTACGCCAAAATAGTGACTTAAGACAGCACAGATTTATTATGTTACAACCTTGGGATTCAAAGTCCAGAATAGTTCTCGATGGGCTAAAATAAAGATGTCAGCAGGAATGCATTCTTCTTGAGGCTCTAGGGATTAACCTGTTTCCTTGTCTTTTCCAGCTTCTAGAGGCCACCAGCATTTCTTAACAGGTGTTTCCTTCTTCAATCTTCAAAGCCAATAGGGTTGCATCTTCTGATATATTTTTGATTAATGTTTATTTTTGAGAGAGAGAGACAGCACAAGAGAGGGAAGCGTGGGGGGGGGGGGCAGAGGATCCAAAGTGGGCTCAGCACTGACAGCAGACAGCCCAACAAGGGGCTCGAATTCATGAACTGTGAGATTGTGACTTGACCCGAAGTTGGACTCTTAACAAACTGAGCCACACAGGTGCCCCATTGTTTCTTTGATTTTAATACTCTAATATTCCTAACACCTTGTAATATATTGGATCTACCCAGATGATTCAGGATAATCTTCCCATTTCAAGATCCTTAATCACATCTGAAAAGTTCCTTTTTTCCATGTGAACTGACATAATCACAGGTTTCCAAGATCAGGACATGAACATCACTGAGGGACTAAATGGAGGACTATTATTTCCCTTAACACTACATTTTTTTTGAGAGAGAGAGAGAGAGAGCATGAGCAGGGGGAGGGGCAAAGGGAGAGAGAGAGAGGGAGAGAGAATGTCAAGCAGGTGCCATGGCCAGTGTGGAGTCCGATTCAGGGTTCAGTCTCACAACTGTGAGATGATGACCTGAGCTGAAATCAAGAGTCAAACTCTCAACCAACTGAGTCACCCAGGCTCTCCTCCTTAACACTACTTTCTGTATTGGCTTCTTCCTCTTTCCCTCTGACTTCGCTATTTTTAAATAGTTTATCCTGGGATCATCTCTAAAAAACACCTCTTCCACTCAAATTGTAGTTTCAGCATCTGCTCTGGAAGAACTTTATTTAAAACAACTGTTACTAAAGAATTACGTTATTCAATATTCAGTCAACAAAATTCATTGAACAACTGTCAAAACTTCTGGGAATAGAACATGGAACAAAATAGAAAATGTCTCTATACTTTTGGAGGTTATATTCCAGGGGGAGAATAAACAATAAATAAGTATATAACTTTTGAAATAATCAAGGAAAATATCAAATAGTGGCATGTGCTTTCCACAGACTTAAAGTAAGTGAATGTGATTGCAATGTAAATAGTGGTTGAGTAGCTACTTTAGATCGAGTCCTTGGAGAACCCTGTGGAATTGGTGTCAGCACTGTGAGATTTTTATTTTCTTTTTTTAGCATTGAGAGATTTAAAAGGAAGAACTCCTTCAGGCAAATATAAATGGTACTTTAAAGGCTTTAAAGTAGGAATTATATTGGCTTCATCAAGGACCAGAAATGTACTGCTAATGGGTCCGTATTATAGTGGTAAAGAAGTATTGGAAAGAGATGCAGTCAGAGAAGTAAGTAATGGCAAAGTAATATAAGGTTATGTGTTTTAAGTGTGTTGGGAAAGTTGTAGAAGGTTTAAATCATAGATTAGACTTCTTTTTTAATTTCAGTTTGGAGGACAACCACTTTGGCTCTAGGGAAGCAATGGATTTAGGAGTTAATAGTGTAGGCAGGGAGATCCTTTAGGAAGCTATCAAGAAATGAGGCAAGAGAGGTTGGGAGCTTGAATTAAGCATTCAGTGCTGGAAATAAACAAACAATGGAGTAAGGGAAGGTCAGAGAATCAAAAGTAATTGTCCAAAAAAGCAGATGAGTGAAACAGGAGGGAATGAGACATTAGTGCTTCTATTAAAGATTAAAATAGGTTTTGGGGCACCTGGGTGGTTCAGTCGGTTAAGCCCCCGACATCGGCTCAGGTCATGATCTCACAGTTCATGGGTTCGAGCTCCGTGTCGGGCTCTGTGCTGACAGCTCAGAGCCTGGAGCCTGCTTCAGATTCTGTGTCTCCCTATCTCTCTCTGCCCCTCCCCCACTCACGCTCTGTTTCTCTCTCTCTTTCTCTCTCAAAAAGTAACTAAACATTAAAAAATTTTTTTAAAGAGTAAAATGGGTTTAAAAAGAATTTGAGAGTAAAATATAAACAACTTGTGATCAGAGGGAGTTTGGTCAAAATTAAAGATCAAACTATTAAAATGGTACAAAGTAAAGAAAGTTATTTATGAAATAAAATGCATTTGTGACAAAGAAAGTATCATTCAGTCTCCTAATTAGTTACATATTGGGATATAAACATATAATTTTAAAATTAAGAAAACTTGATATATCAATATCCTAGAAGACAGAAAAAAATCATGACAATTCATTTGTGATTCTGTTAATCTATTTTTTTTAAATTAGGCCACAATTATTTTTTCAAGAATCCATGCTGTGAATCTAATATTCCACAGTGCTAATTAAAAGCAATTTTTGACATTTTCAGAACTTACTAAATGTAACTTTTATGTTTACTACAGTGTGTTCTGTAACACTGGGTTTTACATAACAGTTCAATAGTAGCACTCAAGGTCAGTAAGCAGAAAATATTAAAATTTCTTAAGAACAAAAGTTTATCTATAGATATAAGTACATGTTATCCTGATAAGACCCACCAATATATTGCTAGGAATATGTATACATGTAGTAAAAGTATGAAAAAAACAAGGGAACGATAGAATATTCAAGTTGAGTATAGTGGTTACTGATGATTAAAGTAGCTGCATCTATGAACTTGAAGGAAGTGCATACCCAAAACTTCAACACTCGTATCACCATATCTCTTAAAATGCCGGGTGGCTACAAGGACATTACTTTTATTTTCACACTATATAACTTAAATGTTATTTTTTTAATATTTGTTTAAAATCCTTCCACAGTAAAAAAAAAATTAAATAATACAAGGACTTTAGCTTTGATATATAGAAAACTTGAAAGTCATCACCATCATATTTATGACAAAAAGAAAAGAAAAAAAAAGCACAAAACAAAGTCAATACCGGTGGCTTTTCTTAAACCTTTCCCAGAATTGAAGTCACAAGACAAATCACCATTCCCTTAAAATGGAGAAACAGGTAAATTCAGAGTCACAGCCAAGATCTGCCTAGTTGGAACAGAAGCCGCCTGAAACTGCAAACTGATAGGAAGAGTCAAATGATAACTTTGTGCAATTGTTGGAGGTTTAGCCTTGACCAGCTGAGAATGAGAAACTCCTGCTACCTACAGTATTAATTCCATGCCCATACACCTGAATCCCTCATGAGTTTTGTGCCACCAAGTTCTAATGGTAAAGAGCCAAGAAAGATCCCCTTATGGCTCTGGGAGTGGGGGAGAGAGATTAAAAAACTGTGCAAGATTCCCCTTTGGGCTTTCTGTCTCCCAAATGGGTGGGATTCGCATGAGAAGGTGGGAAGTAGCAGGGTTGTGTAAGAACTCCTGGTGATGGTTGTAGCCCAGAACATAGCCACATACGTATATATGTGTGTATATATATATATATATATATATATATATATATATATGTATATATATATATATATATATATATATATATATATATATATATGGTAAAATTATAGAACAATACTTTTCACCCACACCTTACCTCTCCAGAAAAATGCCAGTGAATTATAATTAAAAGAGCTGAAAACACCAAGTTTCTCTGAGGAGCAGTTGTTAAAGAAGCTAAAAACAACAGGAGAGACAAAAACAAAGACAATGGAGAAATGTGAAGCCTCTGGCACTTATAGTTATGGAAAACATTAAACAGCCCAAATTCTAGCCAGACTAACACAAAACCTCACAATGAAGGTCTATTTAATTCAGTTCCAGTTACCCAATACATCATGTCTGCTTTCAACAAAAAACTACAAGGCATGCAAATGGCAAGAAAAAACACAGATGAACAGACCATTTAAATCATCTGAACCAGACTCAGATATGAAGCATATTTTAAAATTTTTAGAGAGGGAATTTAAAATAACAACAATTAACAGGTTAAGGGATCTAAAGGAAAAGTAAACAACATACAAGATCAGAAGGGTGATATAAACAGAGAGATGAAAATTCTAAGAAAGAATGTCAAGGAAATTCTAAAGATATAAAACACTATAAGACAAATGAAGAATGCCTTTGATGGGTTTCTTAGTAACTAGTAATGACTGAGGGAAAAAATCAGTACTCTTGAATATAGTAAGTAGAAAGTTCTAAGCAAAAATGAAAGAGAAATAGCACACACGCACACACACACACACACACACACACACACACACACACACCATAAAATCCAAGAACTGTGGAAAAACTTCAAAAGTGTAACAAAATTGTAATCAAGTTTGATTATCACCAGAAGGAAAATAAAGAGAACAGAGTAGAAGAAACATTTTAAGTGAAATAGTCAAGAAGTTTCAGAAATTATTAACAGACACCAAACCATAAATCCTTGAGGGTTAGAGAACACCAAGCAGTGTAAATACCAAAAAAACAAAAACAAGCACAAAAACAAACACTTCGCATCTAGGAATAGCAGATTCAAACTGCACGAAACTAGGAAAAGTAGAAACTCCTGAAAGAAAAAAAGATTAAAAAGCTAATCTATATAGAAAAAAAGATATGAACAACAGCAGACTTCTTATCAGAAACTAAGCAAATAAAGAGTAAAGTGAAATACCAAATTATTCAAAGAAAAAAAGAACACCCAAAAACCTAGCATTATGTATTTATTAAAATTATCCTTCAAAAGTTAAGGAAATATACACCTGCAACTCAATCCATAAATCAATCCAGGTGAAGGATAAAAATCATATTATGATTTCAATAGACAAAGAAAAAGCATTTGACAAAATTCAGCATCCATTTATGATAAAAAATAAACCTCTCAAGAAACGGGGGATAGAGGGAACATAATAAAAGCCATATATGACAAGCCCACAGCTAACATCATACTCAACAGCGAAGAGATGAAAGCTTTTCATCTCCATTCAGGAATAAATCAAGGATGCCAACTACTGCTAATTTTATTCAACATAATATTAAAAGTCCTACTTAGAGCAATTAGTCAAAAATAAGAATAAAAGGCATTCAAATCAGAAAGAAGTAAAATTGTCTCCTTACAGATGATATTATATACAAAAAAACCTAGGGTCCACCAAAAAAACAAAAACCAAAAACTATTAGAACAAAAAACATTATGGGGCACCTGGGTGTCTCAGTCAGTTGAGCATCCGACTTAGGCTCAGGTCATGATCTTGCAGTTCGTGAGTTGGAGTCCTACGTCAGGTTCTATGCTGACAGCTCAGTGTTAGATCCTGCTTTGGATTCTGTGTCTCCCTCTCTCCCTGCCCCTCCCCCACTCACGCTCTGTCTCAAAAATAAATTAAAACAAACATTAAAAAAAATTTAAAAAAAACTAAAAACATTAAGTAACATTGCAGGATACAAAATTAGTATGCAAAAATCTGTTGTGTTTCTATATATACTAATAAACTATCAGAGAAATTAAGGAAAGTACAGTTACAAATGAATCAAAAAGAATACAATACATAGGAATCCATTTGACCAAGGATGTAAAAGACCTCTACAAAGAAAACTAAAGGACACTAATAAAAGAAATTGAAGAAGAAAAAATAAATGGAAAGATATTCTGTGTTCATGGACATTGTTAAAATGTCCATACTACCCAAAGCAAGCTACAGATTCAATGTAATCCCTAACAAAGTCTCAATGGCACTTTCAAAGAACAAACAATCCTAAAAAATTGTATTGAACAACAAAAGACCCCAAAGCAATCTTAGAAAAGAAGAACAAAGCTAGGGGTATCATGCTTTCTGATTTTAAATTGTATTATAAAGCTCTAGTAACAAAATCGTTACGGTGTTGGTAAAACAAAACAAAGGAAAACAAAACAAAAACAAAACCAGACACACAAATTAATAGACTAGAATAGAGAGTCCAGACATATACCAATGCATATATGGTAAATTAATTTATGACAAAAGAGCCAAGAATATACAATGGGGAAAGGACAGTCTCTTCAATAAATGGGGTTAGGAAAACTAGAAAGCCGTGAGCAAAAGAATACAACTGGACCACTATCAAACACCATATAAAAAATTAATTCAAAGTGGATTAACGATTTGAATGTAAGACCAAAATGCTATTTAACTGTTAGAGGAAAATATAGGGAGTAAGCTCCTTGACACTGGTCTTGAAGATGATTTTTTGGATTTGACACAAAAGCAAAGACAATAGAAGTGAAAATAAACAAGTGTGGGTACATTAAACTAAAACACTACTGCACTGAAAAGAAAGTCATCAACAAAATGAAAAGGCCACCTACAGAATGGGAGAAAATATTTGCAAATAATATAACTGATAGGAAGTTAACATCAAACTGTATAAAGAACTCATACAACTCAATAGCAAAAACAAAACAAAACAAAACAAAAAACCACAATCAAATTTAAAAATGGGTAGAGGACCTGAATAGACATTTTTCCAAAAAAGACATACAGATAGACAATGGGTCCTCAATATCACTAATCATCAGGAAAATACAAATCAAAACCACAATGAGATATTACATCACACATGTTAGAATGGCTATTATAAAAAAGACAACAAATTACAAGTGTTGGCAAAAATGTGGACAAAAGGGAACCTTTGTGCCCTGTTGATGGGAAAGTAAATTGATGCAAACACTATGGAAAACAATATGGAGGGTCCTCAAAAAGTTAAAAATAGAACTACCATATGATCCCACAATTCCACTTCTGGGTATTTATCTGAATAAAATGAAAATGATAACTCAAAAAGATATCTGCACCCCCATGTCCACTGCAGGAATATTTATAAAACCCAACATACAGATTGAAACAGATTAGCACCTCCTTTCTGCTTAAGAGGCAATGCAATGTAGTAGCTTAAGTATTATATTCAAATCCTAGTCTTCCATTTATGAACAGTGTGCTATTTAATCACTTTTGAGCAATTTTCTCCTCTGAAAAATATAATGGAGGAAAGCAATAATAATGCCATTGACTTGTCATAAGAAATAAGAATACACTTATAAAAAAGTTGGCACAGTGTTTAACATAAAACTTCTCATTAAATGTTGGTTCTTTTTATTGACTAAAGTGAGCTGGAGGGAGCAAAATGCTTCATAACTTTTGTGGCATTCAAAATGTAAAAAGATGGGGCGCCTGGGTGGCTCAGTCAGTTGAGCGTCTGACTTGGGCTCAGGTCATGATCTTGCAGTTTGTGAGTTCCAGCCCCGCATCAGGCTCTGTGATGACAGCTCAGAACCTGGAGCCTGCTTCAGATTCTGTGTCTCCCTCTCTCTCTGCCCCTTCTCTGCTCATGCTCTGTCTCTCTCTGTCTCTCAAAAATGAATAAACGTTAAAAAAATATGCAAAATGTATAAAAAATATATAAATTAGATAAATTTTCTACGTAATATACATAGCATATATTTTTTGACTTCCAGTCTCATATGCAGTCTGCACTCAATTTTTTCCCCCACAAAATGTCATTATCCAACTGGCTAGTATTTTGGGGAATGATTTAGACTCAATAATCCAGTTCATTGTGTGTGGGTGTGTGAGAGTAAAAGAAGAGCTTATGTGTATAAATGTGTGTATTTGTGCCTTTGATATCCATCTACTCGGCTTGCCACCAAAGAACATGTATACACTTTCTTTGAAACATATTTTTGGTTTATTAGTTCATTCTGAAGCAATACTTGAAATTAATCAAGTCTTCTATTTGTAGCATTATGTTTCCAGGGTTTTTCATGATTTTTTAAATTAATTCTTTAATGTCTGTTTTTATTCTAGAGAATGATAACAGTAATTTGTAAGGAGTGCTGACTTTGCTTTGACTCATGGCAAAACAAACAAAAATACATTTTTTTTTTTTTTTTGCAAAATAACTTAAATAGAAAATCTTATCAGAATTGTAAGTATTTGAAATGTACTTTATTTTCATTTTGGAGATTAGTGTCAAAAATTAATATCTCCTGAGTATCTTAAATATTTAATAAGCAAATACAAGAATACAACATGATGAGTCATTAGTTCTTTACAATTTTTTAAAGCATCATAAAATAATGTAGTTTTTAGTGTTAACTTGAGATATTCAATTTTTTATACTTTTAAAAATGTAGGGGGATCTATTTGTGGCATATGACTCTCAGAATTTTATAACCATGCAAAAGGGTAAAAGATTTGTACTACTTATTTGCACTTTTTTTACTTAAGATTGAGCAATTAATTTTTAAATCATTATACATATATTTTTAATATTTCAGAATAACTAGCCCTCTCTACAAATTACCACATCCCAAATTACTAACAGTTTTAAACATCTTACATTTTGCCACATATTTTAACAAATATGCAAAAAATTTCACATACGATTCTGATATCCATGTTCTAAAAAAAATGGCTATACAATATTGTTAGCTTGATTAAATCATGTCAATTTCTATCAGCTTTCTAAATTATACCTGTAAACAACAATTCTCCCTAAACATCCTCCACATGGAAGAACTAAAATCTTTCCATAAATTAAGATTCAAAAATTAAGTTACACAGTTTTTGGATTTTTTATGTTTATTCATTTGAGAGACAGACAGAGAGTGCGTGTGTGCACGAGCAGAGGAGGGTCAGAGAGAAAGACAGAGAGAGAATCCAAAGCAGACTCTGTGCTGTTAGAGTAGAGCCTGAAATGGGGCTTGATTTCACAGCCCCTGAGATCATGACCTGGGCAAAACCAAGAGTCAGACGCTTACCTGACTGAGCCACCCAGGTGCCCCAGTTTTTTTTACTTTTTTAAATGGAAACTTTACAAGTGTAAATAATGTTCTCTAAATAGTTGTCGGTGAATCTTAAAGAAAATAAGTTGTTATTATTGGTGAATTTTCTTGTCTATTTCCTTCTGCTGCCACAAAGGTCAATCAGAATGTGCCCTGTTGGGAAGGAAGACATTAACAGCAGGGATGTAACTTGTACTTTCCACACCAAATTCCCCTGAGGAATGAGTCGTTAGAGGAGACCACATGTAAAGGTGCTGATGATCAGACCTTCTTATAAACCGGTTAATCATGTTTGCTAGAAAAAAGATACCAAGGTCCCTATTCTGGAATATTTTTATCAGGATCCATCTAGCCTTTCTAGATTGCTTATTGCCTTTAAATAGGAATGTATGTGTTTATGGAGGGTTCACATATCCTTTTCCTTTATTAGCACAGTATTAGCACAGTATAAAATGAAGAGGTTACAAAAGAGAAATGACTTTGTAAATAGTATTTTCACATGTGTTGCACAAAACATGCCCTTTGATTTGAAACTTAATGCAGAAGAGAGAAACTTGGAAACTGTAACTGATAGTTTTACACTCCTCTAAGAAAAGACTGTTTAATTTGTGTCTGGTACTTGCCTTTACGTTTTGAATCATTACTAAAGTTTTGAGTTGAAAAAGATCTATCACCATGCTCTGCTTTGACATTTGAGCCTTTGTTGTAAAAAAAAAAAAAAAAAAAAAAAAAAAAAAAAAAAATCAGTGGCAGCTGAAGGATTATCTTTCAGGCTCATGAATTAAAATGGCTAAGGCACTATTTGGCAAGGAAACAGATGAGTTTGTCAACATGATGTTAATTTGATGCCATAAATAGCCCCCTATACATCCTTGGTATGAAGTGGCTAAAGTCTTAAAGATATCACAGCACACAAGTCTTACCAGTGGAATAAGGAATAAATGAATTTAGACCCAGAGGAATTACCTTAGAGATGATAATCAGAGAATGCCAAGCAGAAGAAAAAGTAGCAAACACTATTATTCCATGGCTGTTATTAGTATTCAGGCTGAAAACTATATTTCTGTAAGAGGGAACTAGGACCATGCCATGGCCACATGGGGAGAGAATATAATCACTTGCAAAGGAACTCAACTACAACTTTTAAGCATCCCAAGTATCAATAGCTGGGGCCATGATCAGGAGATCCTGAAATCCATAGTGTATTCTGATAAGAAGCTTCTTATTCTGATAAGAAGCTAGTTTCTCTGGTCTACAGAGAAACTAGCAGATGCCTGATAAATCTCTACTAGCATGGAGTCTAAAACTAGATGATCAGGAGGGCACAGCACTAATTGTAAATGCTGCCAAATAGTGTATTATTTTGTAGGGTGTGTTAGCCAGGCTCTCCAGAGAAATAGACCTAATAGGATGTGTGTATAGAGATAAAGAAAGATTTATTTTAAGGAATTGACTCATGCAATTTTGGATGCTTGGTAAGTTCAAAATCTACAGGATAAGCCAGCAGGCTAGAGATCCAGGGAGTTATAGAACTCTTCTGCAAGAATTTCTTCTTGTTCAGTTTTTGTTCTGTTAAGTCTTTCAACTGATTGAAGCCTACCCACCTTATGGAGAATAATCCTCTGTATACACCTCAAAAGAGAGAGATTATTTTATCTCTTCCCTTTCTTATAAGGACACAAGCCCTATTAGATTAAGGGCCCAACTCTTATGACCCACTTAACCTTTATTACCTCCTTATAGGTCCTAAATCTAAATATAGTCACATTGGGAGTTAGAACCTTGACATATGAATGATTGGGGGGAGTGGCACATTTCAATCCATAGCAGATTTCAAAGATAAAACAAGGTGGTTCTCTTGATTGCTTCATCCATACTTTGTATGGAAAAACTGTTCAAGAAAGTGCAACAGGTTAAATGTTGTTGATATACTATAACAGGCTTGGCAAATGTCTTATTTTTATTTTCTATCTCAGACTCTACTAAGTCACAATTTGCACTTTCATGGAATAATATTCAGTATACATTTATAGTTTTGCCTTGAGTATATTTGAAGTTACCAACATACTACTATAATCTGGCACTACAGAATTCCAATTTGATAATCTTCAAAAATAATTTATTACAATATACTGATGATTGCCTCCTTAGGAAGTAAGATGAATCACGTACTCTAGACACTCATGTGACCATGTGACAAATAGAGGCTGCTGAACTTCATCATAAGTAACCAGATTAGGGCTATTAAAGTGAGAGCAGCTCCATTATCAAGAGTCAGGGGCAGTCTCAATTCTTCACTTGAGCAATCCTATCACACCTTCACTGGAATGGAGCAAATGGGAAGCTATGGCCACACTGGTATCACTGTATGCCTTAAGAGTAAACAATAAGGTCAAGCCGGATAGTCTCATCTAAGGACGAAGGATATGGGTAACAAATGGAAACAGAAGAAATTCAATTTAAATAAGAAGGGAGTAGGCTATTATTTCATAAGAGGATGAAGTAAAATCATTCCCAAGAGACCATCCCAAAATGATGGATTAAGATTCTTAGCTATATCCTACATGTGGTGCTAATTACTGATGTTGGGAGAAGCCATCAGTTATGTTTGCTCCACTTAAGGGAAACCGTACTCATGCTAACTAATGGTTTTTGCCTTAAAGTACCTACCTGGACAATCTGGGGAAAAGTAACACAGTACTCTGGTGAAAACTGACCCTTATGTGACCCAAACTACCACTTGGGTCATAATGTGTAGCCTATTTTACAGTTTTGTTCATCAGGTAACAAAATTAATACCTCTGAACTGCCTAGGATAAAGGCTATTGAACACCAAAGCACACTATGTGGTTATGAATCAAGTTGATTCATTAAGACAGCTCCTTGGACATGGTAAGAAGATTGCTGGCACCTACCATATTTGCTACAGCTTAATGTGTTCTGTGGATATAATTCCTTTAATAATATCACTAATGAAAACTGGAGTTTTGTGGGAAATGTTCTTACAGGTGGTATGGTAGCCATGTATCACTATGATTATCTTTGGAGCTTTAGAGGGACTGCTGTTGGGAAGCCCTTTGGCACACACAGGTTGAACTACAGAGTATATCCCGATTATGTCTCCATGTAGCTCACAATATTCTTTAGTGAATATGTTTACCTAAGTGTACCTATATAACGATTCCTCAAAGACAACAACAAATACTGTGGTATAACTTCCAAAGACCACACTGCATTTTTTTTTCAAATTTTTGTCTTTAAAATTCAAAGTGATGTCAATAAAATAGGAGGGATTATAAAACTATTGTGTGTGGGGAGGGTACATTTCAAAGTTCATGTGGGTTCATTCAATTTGAGAGGTGAATCAACTGAGTCTTAAAGACAAAGTGATACTTTCAAAATTAAATGAGTTTATTCAGCTCTTCTTTCAACTAACAAATGCTGAGTACTGATAGTGTGCTAAATGCTGGGGATGCGATGGTGCAAAAGGCAGACATGGTGTTTCTCTTAGTTTTTATGGCTTCTATAAAAATTTACCACATTAGTGGCCTAGAACAACATATTACATGCTGCAGTTCTGAAGGCCGTAAGTCTGAAACAGGTCTTCCTGGGCTAAAGGCAAGGTGTCAACAGGGCTATGTAATCTGGATGCTCTAGACAATACTCTCTTTTTTGTCTTTTACAGCTTCTAGAACCCACCCACTTTCCTTGGCTCAAGTCTCTCTTCCATCTTCAAAACAAGCAATGGCTAGTTGAGTGTGTTTTACAGATCATTCTGACACTGACTCTTCTAACCCCTTCATCCACATTGAAGGTCCTTCGTGATCACATTGGACACACCCATATAATCTAGGACTAGGTCCTGAAGGTCAGCTGATTAATAACTTTAATTCCATCCCAACTTCAATTACCCACTGCCATGTAATATAACATATTCACAGATTGTGGGGATTAAAATATTTGAAGGACATAATTCTGCCTACTACAGTAGTAGTCGTAAAGTCTGAAGGTGCCCAAATTTATTCTCATCTTCTCTGACTCTAACGGCTTTGTTCTATTTATTTTCTTATTTAATAGTCACATAGTATGTTTTATTGTTTAAAACTGGATGTATTGCACAAATTAAATTAATAATCTAATTTCAGTGGTAATCTATAAATTACCATTTATATTCTTGCAATTCATGTCTTTCTAACAATACCATATTACTAAGTAACCTCAGTATAGCACCAGCCATATAAGTCAGGATCATATTATTTTTGTCTCCCTTTCATGAAGGAGAAAACAACTACTGTTTAAAAGAGTTTTGTGATTATCACAGCTCACATGACTACAGGTATTCATGCTCAAAACCACTTGTCTGTTTTTGAAGTCTTTGTATTCGAATCTAGCTTCAGATGTTCTGTATACTTCCATAGATTGATTTCAATTAATATTTATATAGTTACTAAAGATGGTTAATCCATAGCTAGAAGGGAATCCATACTAATCATCACATTCTTGCTCAAAGGGTGTCTCCTCCCAGATTCTAACTATCCAAAGCCAGTCTTTCCTTTCTCCAAAACCCCATAGTCTTTGTACTTATATATGGACACATCTGATCAATGTTGATCTTGTTTCCAAGGTATAACTTTTCTTATAACTCCACGAACCAAGCATAATGCTATACACCCACAGCAACTAATTCTATACCCCAATCCACAAAAAAGAAGTGAAATAAAAAAGAAAAAAGGACTGAACTGAATTGAATTAGATAATAGCTTCAAAACTCTTACCATTGAAAAACAGAGATATATTAAAGCTCATATCCAATTGTCAGTAATATTATTGATTTAACAAGAATGTTGTCCTCATACTAAATACTATTTCTTGTATGAAGATGGCACACTTAGATCTTTTCAAGTGGATTATTCTTGAACATCATGACAAGTAAGTGTGATTATAATGTAGCTTCATGGTGCTGGATAAATTAATCTAATTTAATACAAAAACAAGAAAATAGGCCAAATAGCATGTAGATTTCCCATCTCCCATTTTCCCTTTTACATAGACATAAATGTTGGTTTCCCAAAATGGAAGAAAATGTTGATAAATGTTTAGTTAATATAAGATAAAAAAGAAAACAAAATTGATTTTACTTTTGAGAACTCCAGGATGAGATACCAAGAAACCCGACTGAATTAATCCCTCCCCTTCTTTTTCAGGTTTCAAAGTTGTTCACATATTATACGAAATAATCCTGACATTTCTTCTCATTTGGAGCTGATGTCTGCTGTGCTGCGTCCTGGAAAACCTTATGACTGCTGTTCTCAGCACGAGTTCCGCCTCTAGAAAGTGCTACATGACTGTATGCTGTTACTGTTACTTCAATGCTCTCATGGTCACAACCCCGTCTCCAATAACTGTTCCTGATGTTACACAGAGATTCAGATGTTGTTACTAACCTAGGTTATGTTAACTCCTCATCCCCAGTCCTGTAGGTCAAGGGATATTAAGGTGTTTGATGTGATAGTCGCTCTTGCTCTTACAGAGGAATTGAAAGAGAACCCTCTCCCAATTTGACTTAAGTGTGTGGTTAAACTCCCCTAAATGATACCCCACCGTATTAAAGTGGTTATAATATTATACTATTTTATTATGCACTACTTCATTTATCCACCTTTCTCAAAAAGAATGAGACAACTTTCCTGGGAAAATGAGTGGCATTATACATTTTAATGTACCGAAGTACACACTCAAATACATCCACATAAATTCAAGACAAACAGTCCAAGAAAGAGGTCTGGGGCCTTCATTCTCTGTTACCACAGAATAAATTAAGAGAAATTCAAGTGAAGTTTTTATTTCCTTTTAAAGTATTCAACTCAGTGCTTAGATCTCTCTCCATTGGTAGCATACCAAAATGATTAGAAGGCATAACGATGAAGTGATTAATAAATAGCGCAGGTTCAGAGATGGGTCTTTCTGGTTCAAATTTAGGGTATAAATTTTTTTGCTAGCTCTTTGAGGTGCATTCATTGAACCCCAGGTACTTAAGTTCCTGATCAGAAAACCTGCATCCTAATAGATTATGGGAATAAAAATAACCTATGACCTATAATGCACTTTAAAATATCTCACATAATAAGTGCTCAATAAATGTCAGTTACGTTTATTATCCTCAAGTTAAAGATAAAGTCTTCTACAATCTGATATTCACCATTTTGTTCTACGAATTAGCAATTAGACTCAAAGCTTAATTAAATATTCACAGAGAGATCAACACTTTATTAGGCTTCATGAGCCCATAAGAAGCACATAAATTAGCACGTGCCCTGTGCCAAGCTTGGCGTTATGAACTTGCCGGGACCGGCTAGAATGGTTTCTCAGAATGAGCTCAGTTCAACCATATTGCAACTCCACAGGCTGCAGCACAGATCCTCCAGGCAGGACATGTGTGCAGATTCCGTGCCAGCAAGATACCCCCTCATTTCCTGCGCCCTGGCCTGAAGTAGAATCACTGTCGGCGGGGAAGATTGATGAGACATTCTTAAGATTTGCTGTGGAAGAATTTCAAACAGGGCTGCATAGACACTCACTGCTGGGAAACTGTATCCTTTGGCAGACCACTGGAGCAGGCAATTGCCATTTGGAGCCAAGTGTCTCCAAGCTGAAGAAAGAAGAAACAGAGCCTGCAACAATAATACCTTGTATCAGGCATGACTCTCCAGAGGCCAATGGATGGATGAACACAAGCAGTGTGGGGACTACTGAGAAATGCAGGCACAAGGTCATATGGACAGAGCTCACCACTAAATATATTACTACTTACCTGTAATCATGTAGCATGTTATCATTAATAAAACAACTTCCTAACAGCCATCTCATAGACCCTTACAGTAACACTGGGAGACCTGTGGGCAATTCTCATTTTGTAAACTGGGGAACTTGACACTCAGGGAGTCAGGTTAGGTGCCCAATCCAAGAGCTGCAAAGCAGCCAAACGACATCTTAATGCCAGATATCAAAACATTTTAAGATTCTCTTTATTACACCAAGTTTTATTTCATATAAGAACACAATTGTGAATGCACCCATGAGAAATGACACAGATAAGGAAAAGTAACAAACATTATACAGAAAAAAAAATCAAGATGCTTGAGAAAGTATGATTATTGAAAGTGATCCAGGTTGAATCTTTTGATGTATTCTTCTCAGTCAATGAAAATGTTTTTATTCCAGCATATTAGGAAATTGATCCACAATCAAAATTTCTCTCCAGGTATCACACCGACAGTATTGCTTATCTTTGATAAATTCAATTTTAAGCATAGTCATTAAATGGTAATTAGAATGGTTCAGTATAATTTACTGAATGGCTCAGTAGACTACCTGTGCAATTTCTACATCTGTTGGTTAACAAAGAAAGAATCTTTTTAAAGCCTTTACACGTGATACAGTGAACATGTTTTCTCTTGCCTGAGACACCTTTTATAGCTGCTTGTTTGCAAAATCTTGGATTGCAAATGGGGCTATGTACACACCCATAAACCTTCACCCATAAAGAAATGGTCCCCAAAGTGTTCTGTATTGCTGATTTGCATTGTTTTATAATCAGTCCTTTTTCAGTAGTTTTCTATACCATTTAGCCACTGGAAAGAAAAATGACACAACTTTGGTCTAGCTAAGATTTAGCTTAAAGAAATCAACTTAATTGAGTTATTAACACAATTATGATGAAAAATGTAACAGTTTTCTTTTTATTTCTCCTCAGAATGGATAGAGCTACAGCTCATTTAGCAGATTTTCTCCCATTTTCCCTTGTCCCACCTTATAATCAGAACTTCACATTCTCTTTTACCTACTAGGCCTGAAGTTTGCCAACCTAGGAAATGTGAATGATTCTTTTAATGTAAATTTTAGGTTTTTAAATGTAGATTTACAAATTAACTCATATTTAAAATTATGGAAAAATAGTATCTACCGTAACACAATTTTTTTATTTGTATTTTGAGAGAGAGGAGAGCGTGAGTGGGGAGAGGGGCAGGGAGAGAGAGAGAGAATATCTTAAGCCCAACACACAGGGCTTGGTCCCATGCCCCTGGGATCATGACCTGAGCTGAAGTCGAGTCAGATACTCAACAGACTGAGCCATCCAGGCACCTCCGTAACCATATTTTCGATGAATTATTTTAATATCAATTAAATTAAATGAATTGGCATTGTACTTTCTTCCAGTTTTCTTTATAGCCATGACATTTCACATCAGTACACAACTCTCAAAGGGCAGGCTTAGAGATTCCTAATCATCTTTATAAAGCAAGCCTTGAGTGCTTTTTGGTATAATATCAGTGTATTCTCCCTAATATCTCTGTAGAAAGTAACTCTTAGCTTCATTTTCAGCAAAAAGTCCCTATCCACTTCCTTCTCTCCATGCCTTATCCCAGACCTTGTGTAGTTATGCAAGTCTCCACAGCTGCTGCTGTGTTGTAAGGAGCTTTGTTGCACAATAATGAGTTGCTTTAAATACCCGTATAAAAATTTTCATTGCCTTGTTTCCACAAATTAAAGAAATAAATAATTTGCACTATTATTTCCTTCTACTCAATTAGAAGCTCATAGGTTCTCCGTCTTATACTTTATTCCATTTTATTTTTTACATCTCCTTAACACCCAAAATTGTTATGCAGACTGAGGTGATACTAATTGCATTTACTTGACAAACTGATTTATGCAAAATAATAAGCATTATTGTACTGGTCAGTCTTCTCATATAGGATACTTTTCTTACTTCATTACAATTTGTGTTCTTTAGGTTTTTTGTTTAGGTTTTTGTTTAGGTTTTTAATTGCCTTTTAATATATGCTTTGATACAAATTTGACACACAATAAAATATGTTCTAAGTACTAATCTTCCAAAACTTTCAAGATATATTCTTATTAAAGCTTATTCTTAAGTATTTAAAATTTTTTACCTTTAGTGCAAGTGAAATATTTTAATTTGTGTTTTCTGATGAGTTTCAATATTTGTAGAATTATCATTGAACATTGATTTTTAAAAGCTATATTTTATACTTTTATTTTTATTAATTTTTCTTCCACTGATATTTTTAAGTAATAATATCATATACTTATAAATGTTATTTTTTCTCTCCAATAACTATATCTTTAACTTCTTTTTTTTTCTGAATAGTATTTCTTAGAATTTTTGGAATAATTTTAAGCAATACTGCCAAAGATTTCACTTTTTCTGATATTCATAACTATAGCAGGAATGTCCATGGATTTTAATTTTTATGCGTCATGTTGACTTCTGGAGTAAAATAAGTATTTACTTACTCTAAAATATTTAGTTAGCACAAACTTTTTGCCAGTTACTGTGCTGTCTTTGTGTGATAGACTAACTGCTTCAGGAAATAGATCCAAAAATATATCACGGATCAGACACAATAGAAGTTCATTTCCTCTGCTGATAACAGTAATATATGTACTTTAGAGCTAGTGATGTTGCCCGACTTCATGCAGTTATTGAGAATCCAAAGTCAAAGGACAGTCATCCATCATCTGCTTGTGATTTCAAAGTCACCTTGAAGGTTTAATCCATTCCAAACTGGAAGGTGAATAGAATAAGTAGTAGTGGTCATAAGGAGTTTTCAGGATTGGGTTTTGATTGCAGATATATATATGTATCATGCTCTTTCTATTTTTTTCAATGTTTATTTATATTTAAGAGAGAGACAGAGACAGAGTGCAAGCAGGGGAGGGGCAGAGAGAGAGACACACACACACACAGAAGCCAAAGCAGGCTTCAGGCTCTGAGCTGTCAGCACAGAGCCCAATGCAGGGCTTGAACTCACAAATGAGATCATAACCTGAGACGAAATCAGATGCTCAAACGACTGAGCCACCCAGCTGCCCTAAATCATGTTCTCTTTATCTGTTCATTCATCAATGGACACTTACATTGTGTCCAGGTCTTGGCTATTGTAAATAATGCTGTAATGAATATAAGGATGAAGCTATCTTTTCAAACTGGTGATTTTTTTCCCCTTCAGATAAATACCCAGAAGTGGAATTGATGGATTGAGTCTTAACTTCTTAAAAGTTATTACTGAGGAAAAATATTATTGAGGGGCACCTGGGTAATTCAGTTGGTTAAGCTTCTGACTCTTGATTTCAGCTCAGGTCATGGTTTCATGGTTGGTGAGTTTGAACCCCATGTCAGACTCTGTGCTCATAGTGCAGAGCCTGCTTGGGATTCTCTCTCTCCTTCTTTCTCTGCCCCTCCCCTCGTGCTCTCCCTCTCTTTCTTTCTCTCTCTTTCTCTCAAGATAAATAAATTAAACTTAAAAATTATTGTTGAAATGTTTTATATGAATGTTGTGAATTCTACAACTATTTGTGACCCTATGAAATATCTTGGACAAGAAGTTTTCTTACTTCCCACCCTACTTTAAAATGAGTTTAAGGGCACCTGGGTGGCTCAGTAGGATGAGCATCTGACTTCGGCTCAGGTCATCGTCTCACAGTTTGTGGGTCCGAGTCCCGTGTCGGGCTCTGTGCTGACAGCACAGAGCCTGGAGCCTGTGTCGGGTTCTGTGTCTCCCTCTCTCTCTGCCCCTCCACCGCTTGTGTTCTTTCTCTCTGTCTCTCTGTGTGTGTCTCTCTCTCAAAAATAAGTAAACATTAAAAAAAAAAAACTTTTTTAATGAGTGTTTATTCAATACTCCTGCAAGGATTTGATGACTTTAGACTAGTTGACTCCTACAGAGTAGGCTTTTAGTGGTAGCTACCCATAATACTATATGAAAAGGATAATTTTCAACAGACATAGAGACAACTGTAGGATCTTTTTTCCGAAAGAATTTTATGTTCAAGATAATATTCAATCTCCTCAAGCATTTGCTCCATTCAGTGACAAAAATTATTTTAATAACATTTTGAAACTGAAGGTTATTTATAATGTCCTTGTCTTTCATACACTAACACTCTAGCCTTCCATCAAATACAAGTGCATTTTTCATAATAATTTTAACTGGCATCTCTCCCACATCGGTTAAAAAATATAATTATATTTACCTGGTACATGTTTGAAGAAAAAAAAATAATAGAAGAAACTCTAACACTTTTCCAGAAAAGACAGAAACAGTTTGAACAGAAAGAAGCAAACTCAGAAAATAAGCCATTATATTTAACTTGGGTCTCAGAAGGCCAGTAAAATGCTAAAAGACAAATTTTCCAGCTCAGAATTTTCTTGGCAATTAAATGGCAAGATGTCAAATGTCAGACCATTCCAATGTCAAAAAGCAAGCAGAAACAATGTGCTTCCTACTAGTATATTGCTAATGCCACATGGTGCAGGCTGAACAATCATTGAGAATGCAATAATCCTCTGGTCATAATGACGTGCCTTAGAAATTATTTAGAAAACGTT
The DNA here is from genome assembly GCF_018350215.1 of Panthera leo. Lineage (NCBI taxonomy): Eukaryota > Metazoa > Chordata > Mammalia > Carnivora > Felidae > Panthera > Panthera leo. The sequence goes on from NC_056682.1 coordinate 166,917,091, forward strand.
TTTTTTTATCACTTCCACCTGTACTAAAGCTATTGGCTGAACAAAATATTTTCTTCTGGCTTAATGCAGGAGAATTAAAATGCAGCTAAGCCTATGCAATCTAAATAAAAGAGATGGGATTTGGGACATGATGAGACACAAGGGTCAGAGAATTCCCTACACATAAGGCAAAAGTTTGATGAATTTTAAAAAATGAAGTAGAAATACGTGACTTGGTAACACTGAAAAGATGGGAGGTAGGGAGTAAGAAAAGGATTGAGGGTTATGCTCAAATAATCAAAATAGAATAAAGGCAAATGTTCTCAAAGAATGGAACTAATACATGTGATCAAACAAGACAGTAGCTAAGATTAACATCACAAATACCTATGTAACGTAATGATTATACTTTTGTAATATAGCAGTGAAATTTTTTCTAGGACTCAAGAGTTAAATGATCAATTACTCCATTGTTCTTTTCTTTTTTTCAACTTATTGGAGTATAATTAACATACAATAAAAGCATTGGTGATATGTACATGCCACTGAAATCATGGCCACAATCCAAATAGAAAACATAATCATCATCCCTAATAGTTTCTTTAGGTACTTTTATAATTAATTACTTCTCCATCCCTCCTCCTCCCCCTATCAGGATCCCTCCATATACATTGATGTACCTCTTATCACTATAGATCAGTTTGCATTTTCCAGATTTTTATATAAGTGTAACCACTATTAGTGCACTATAAGTGCAACCACTAAAATGTATGCACTATTTTTTAATTAGGGTTATTCTATTCAGCATGACTATTTTGAGCTTCATTCATGTTGTTACATATATCAATAGTCTATTCTTTTATTGCTGAGTATTATTCTAATGTAATAATATATCTTAATTTGTGAATTTATTCACCAGCCAATCCTTTCAATTGTTTCTAATTTTTAGGTATTTCAGATAAATTTGTCATGAACATTCATGTTCAAGTCTTTGTATGATCATGTTTTCACTTACTTTGGGTAAATACTTAGAAGTAGAATGGCAAGACTATATAGTAGGTATATGTTTAGCTTTTTAAGAAACTGCCAAAATGTTCCACAACTTAGTTGTACTATTTTACATCCATAACCGAAGTGCATAAAATTTCCTGTTCTTTCATGTCTTCATCAGCATTTGGTATGGTCAGTCATTCTAATAGGTATGTAGTGGTATCTCATTTGGGTTTTAATTGCATTCCCCTAATTACTTACAACATTGCTCATTTTTTCATGTGCTTATTTTCATCCTTACACTTTCTTGGGTTAAGTGTCACTTTCAATACTTTCTCTGTTTTTAATTGGGTAACATGTTTACTTCCTGAGTTATGAGAACTCATTATATTCTGGATAGGAGTCTAATTTTTTTCTTCTTTTACAAAACATTTAGCTATTCTGCATCCTTGTCTATATGAATTTTAAAACCAGCTTGTAAATTTCTATAAAAAATTGTTGGGATTTTAAATGGGATTGTCTTGAATCTATAGATCAACTGGAGAGAATTAACATTTTGGCAATTTGAGTCTTCCAACCTATGAATATGGTATATCACTCAATTTATTTACTGTCTTCTTTTCTTTCTCTCTTTCATGATTCTAGTTTTTCAGTATGCATGCCTTGCACATCATTGGTCAGAATTATTCCTGAGCATTTCATATGTTGATACTATTGTTGATAGGATTTTTCAGGCTTTCTATATTCTTATTTATTTTCTGCCAGTCATTCTGTCATTTATTGGGAGGCATAAATTAAAATCACACACTGTGATTGTGAATTCTTTATTTCTCTATGCAGTTCTTTGTTGTTTTTGTATAGTTCTATACATTTTTGCTTCATGTGCTTGGATGGTCTGCTATAAGGTACACAAACATTTAGGATTATTATATCCTACCAAATGTTGATTTTCCTCCTTATTAAATGGCTTTATTAATCCCTGGTAATATCCTTTGATTTGAAATCTATTTCATCAAGAGTTAATATAGCCACTGCTGTAATTTTTAATAGTATTGACATTATATATATTTGTCCATCCTTTTACTTTAAGTTATTTTTGCTTTCTATATTTGAAGTTTGTTTCTTGTAGGAATCTTATAGTTTGGTCATATTTCTTTATGTAATATAAAATATATGTCTCTTTTACTTGTTGTGTTTAGACTATCCATATTTAATGTAATTTGTGGTGCAGTTAGGTATATTCTATAATATTTTTGTTTTCTCTTTCCCATACACTCCTTGTTTCTGCTTTCTTCCTTTTCTGTCATTTTTGTACTTTTTATACTTTTGCTGTATCTCATTTGCTGGTTTATTAACTATAACTCTTTGCTTTGTTATTTAGGTGATTACTTTAGAGTTTGATGTATAGCAATCAACCATCAAGGGATACTTTCATAAATGTATAAAAGAGAGCATTTCTTAGTTGTTTAAGAAATTACAAATAGAGAGGTACCTGGGTGGCTCAGTCGATTGAGCATCTGAGTCTTGATTTTGGCTCAGTTCATGATCCCTGGAATGGGATCATGGGATCAAGCCTTATATTGGACTCCATGCTGAGCATGGATCCTGCTTGGGATTCTCTCTCTTTCTCTCCCTCTGCCCACTCCTGCCACTTGTGCTGTCTCTCTCTCTTTCTCTCAAATTAAAAAAAAAAGGCAAAAAAATAAATTAAAAACAGAATTAACATGAAGCAGGATTTCCACTTCTAAGTATATACCTAAAAGAATTGAAAGCAGATACTCAAACAGGTATACGTACATCCATGTTCACAGCAGCACTATTTAAAATAGCTGAAATGTGGAAGAAACCCACATACACGAAATGAAATATTATTCAACCTTACAAAGAAAGAAAATCCTGACACATACTACAACATATGTGAAGCCTAATGATATTTTGCAGTAGAATACACATACCACAAAAGACAAATATTAGATGATTTGATTCATCTGAGATAGTCAAATACGTAGATTCAGAAAGTGCAGTGGCAATTTCTAAGGGTTAGAAAAGGGGAGAATGGGAGTTATGTTTTAAGTGGTACAGAGTTTCAGTTTTCCAAGATGAAAACAATTCTGTGGATGTTTGGCCATGATGTTAACAACACAGCGATGTGAATGTACCTAATGCCGAAACAATACTGAAATATGGTTAAGATGGCAAATTTTTGTTATATGTATTTTACTACAATTTAAAACATGGGCAATGGGGTAGGTTTGGGTTACAGGCTTATAGTCCTGGTATAGAGTAATGGTTGGACTAACAGATGTTTACATGTCTACAGAGTAGTGATGTAGTTTTTATTTATCTTTAATTTAATTTAAGACTCTTAACAATAGAAAACAAACTGATGGCTGATGGAGGGAGGTGGGTGGAAAATGGGCTCAATGGGTGATGAGTATTAAGGAGAGCACCTGTTGGGATGAGCACTGGGTGTTACATGTAAGTGATGAATCACTGAATTCTACTCCTGAAACCAATATTGCACTGCATGTTAACTAAATAGAAGTTAAAGTAAAAAAAAAATGCAGTTTTTAATCTCCACTGCTCAGATGTTTCTTCACAAATTCTTAAAATACTTTGAATGGAAAATGCTATCAGTGCAGACAACTCCGAGTGTTAAAAACTCCAGAGGATGCAATCATATGGGGCTCCCCCAGTATTGTAAGATTCAACTACAAGATCTGAACCAGGTTCACAATAAATATCAGAGAAAAATCCCCTTCTGGCAGGAAGAGGAGAAAAGGAACCATTCTGAAATATATAAGAAAACTATGGGGGCGCCTGGGTGGCTTAGTCAGTTGAGCGGCCGACTTCGGCTCAGGTCATGATCTCACGGTCCGTGAGTTCGAGCCCCGCGTCGGGCTCTGTGTTGACAGCACAGAGCCTGGAGCCTGTTTCAGATTCTGTGTCTCCCTCTCTCTGACCCTTCCCCGTTCATGCTCTGTCTCTCTCTGTCTCAAAAATAAATAAACGTTACAAAAAATTAAAAAAGAAAACTGTGTTCTTCTTAACAATGCCTGCCCTCAGAAGAAACTAGTTAACCAGAGCATAATCTTCTAGGGTATCATGAAACGTAACTGATCCAGGGAAGGGATATATCCAATTCCAGCCAATTCTGGTACTCCACACAGGAAAAGGGAAATATCCAAGTTCAGTCTTAAACATCCTGTCCCACCTAATTGGGGGGGGGGGCGGGGGAACTGAGACACACATGTGAGGTTCACAGTTCACACACATAGGCTTACTAAAAGAATGAGACGTAATAGGACCATGAAGTGTTTCCCCCACCCCTCACATCTTACCATTACTAGAGACCTTTTTACGATAACTCTTTTTACTGGATAGGTCATGTCCACTTATCAAGAAAAAAAAAAAGTTACAAGGCATACCAAGAGTCAAAAAGTACAATTTGAAGAGATAGAGAAAGCATCAGAACAAGACATGACAGGGGTATTTAAACAGTTATATGATTAGGGGCACCTGGGTGGCTCAGTTGGTTAAGTCTCCAACTTTGGTGCAAGTCATGATCTCACAGTTCGTGAGTTGGAGCCCAGCATCGGGCTCGGCGCTGACAGTGTGGAGCCTGGAGCCTGCTTCCAGTTCTGTGTCTCCCTCTCTCTGCCCTTCCCCTGCTCGCACTCTGTCTCTCCTCTCTCTCTCTCTCTCTCTCTCAAGGATAAATAAACATTAAAAAAATAAAACAATTATGATTAATATGCTAAAGGCTCTAATGGATAAAATGGACAGCATACAAAAACAGATGGGCAATGGAAGCAGAAACATGGAAATCTTAAGAATGAAACAGAAATACAAGAGATAAAAAAATCCTTATAACACAAATGAAAATACTGAATGCATTTTGAAATTAAAAATAATGTATTTGGTTTTATATATATATTTATATGTATATATGTATGTATACATATTTGTGTGTGTTTGTGTATGTACACACATGCTTACACTTGCGTATGCTTATGTATAAGTAAAATGAATGATACAGTGATACAAGGTTTAAGGTTTAAGAGGAAAGAACTAGGATTATTTGGTTATTAAAGGTACTCACACCATCTGTGAAGTACATTAATGTTGCTTGAAAGCGGACTTGGATGAGTTGCAAGCCCTAGGGCAACTACTAAAAATAAGGAATAAAAGAAGTATAACTGATATGATAAGAAAGGAACCATATAGGGATCAAATAAAATGTTCAGTCAAAACCATAAAAGGCAGAAAAAGTAGAAGATAAAAATTGGAACAAAGTGCAAGAGCACCAAATAGAAAACAAAAACAAACATGGTGGATATTAGTCAAACTATATAAATGATTATTTTGGATGCCAGTGGTCTAAAAGCACCAATGAAAAGAAAGAGATTATCAGAGTGGGTACAAAAACACCACCCAACTATATCTTGTCTACAAGAAACCCACTAAAAATATAAAGAAACATATGGATAAAAAGTAAATGGATAGGAAAAATAAGTCATGCTAGTACTAAACAAAAGAAAGCAGAAAGTAGCAATTCCAATGTGGTATTGGCAAAGGAATAGGCAAAAAAAAAAAAAAAAAAAAATCCATGGAACAGAATAGAGAGACCAGTAATAGGCCCCCATAAATATAATCAACTGATCTTTGACAAAGGAGTAAAGGCAATACAACAGAACAGAGAGTTTCTTCAACAAACTGTTCCAAAACAACTGACATCCACATACAAACAAATAAATCTTGACACAGAATTTACACCTTCCACAAAAGAATTAACTCAAAATCGACCACAAACCTAAATATAAACACAAAACTATAAAACTTATAAAATATAATATAGGAGAAAACATAGAGGACCTTAGGTATGGTGATATTTTTTTAGATATACACCAAAAGATACAATCTGTTAGAGAAATCATTGATAAGCTGGATTTCATTAAAATGTAAAATTTCTGCTCTGTGAAAGACACTATCAAGAGAATGAAGGAACAAGCCATAGACTTGGGGAAAAATATATATCTGCAAAAATATCAGTTCTTTTTTTTAATGTTTATTTATTTTTGAGAGAAAGAGACAGAGTATGAGCGGGGGAGGGGCAGAGAGAGAGGGAGACACAGAATCTGAAGCAGGCTCCAGTCTCTGAGCTGTCAGCACAGAGCCCAACACAGGGTTTGAACTTGGGACCTCGAACTTGGGACCAGCGAGATCATGAACTAAACCAAAGTCAGATGCTGAACTGACTGAGCCACCAGGTGCCCCTTAAAAATAAATATCAGTTCTTTTAGGAGCACCTGGATGGCTCAGTCCATTAAGCGTCTGACTCTTGATTTCAGCTCAGGTCATGATCTCAAGTTTCATGAGTTCAAGCCCTGCACGGGGCTCCGCACTGACTGTGCAGAGTCTTGTTGGGATTCTCTCTCTCTCTCTGCCTCTCTCTCTGCCCCTCTCCCATTTGTGCTAAGTCTCTCTCTCTCTCTCAAAATAAATAAATAACCTTAAAAAAATCAGTTATTTTGGACTGTTAATCAAAATATACAGCAAATGATTAATAAATGCAACAATAAGAAAACAAACCACACAGTCTAAAAATGGGCCAACGATTTTAACAGACACCTCGCCAAACAAGATATACAGATGGCAAAGAAGCATGTGAAAAGATGTTCCACGTCATAAATCATCAGGAAAATATAAATCAAAACAATGAGATACCACTACATAACTGTTAGAATGGCCAACATCCAGAACATTGAGAACACCAAATACTGGCAACAACGTGGAGCAACGGGAACTCTTGTCCATTACGGGTAGAAGGCAAAACATTCCAGCGACTTTGGAAGACATTTTGGTGGTTTCTTGAAAACTAAACATATTCTTACCATGCAATCCAGCAGTTGTGCTCCTTCATAAACACCTGCAGGATTTGAAAATTTATGTGCACACAATAAACCGCACACAAATATATACCCATGTACATTTTTATCCATAATTGCCAAAACTCAGAAGTAACCAAGATGTCCAGTAGGCTAAAGGATAAACAAACTGTGGTAATCCAGGACATAAAATTCTATTCATTCCTAAAAAGAAATGAGCTATCAAGCCACGAGAAGAAGTGGAGGAAATTTAAATGCATACTACCAATGAAGGAAGCCAACCTGAAAAGGCTACAGACCATATGATTCCAACTAAGTAACATTCTGAAAAGGCAAAATTATGAAGACAATAAAAAGTTCAGTGGTTGCTAGGGATGGGAGATGGAAGAAATACGAATAGGCAGGGCACAAGGATTTTTAGGGAAGTGAAAATACTATATTTACAACTACTTTTCCTCTGTGTTATTTCTTTTTTTCTTCTGTTGTAAGGACATTTGTCACTAGACTTAGACACCATCCCAGGAATCTAGGATGATCTCACCTCAAAACCCTTAATTTAATCACATCTACAGAGACCCTTTTGCCGAATAATGTCTCATTCATAGGTCCCGAAAGTTAGGCTGTAGAGATATCTTTTGGGGGGCCATAATTTAACCAACACCACACTACTTATACATGCATATGTTTTGTTCCTACTGCAAGGCCCCAGAGTTATATTATCTAAATCCTAGATTAGATCATGGATGTTTCATGTCTTCTATATATCAGAAATATAACCTCATTTACCTTAAGTTATTAAAATTCAAATAAATAATTGGTTTCCTATCATCTTCCTCTGAAAATGACTTTTTAAAAAACATTTTTAATGTTTATGAATTTTTGAGAGAGAGAGATGGAGAGAGAGAGAGAGCAAGCATGAGTGGGGGAGGGGCACAGAGAGACAGAGAGAGAGAGAGAGAGAGAGAGAGAGGTGTGGGGGGCGGGATCTGAAGCGGGCTCTGCACTGACAGAAGAGAGCCTGAGGTGGGACTCAAACTCACGAACCATGAGATCATGACTTGAGTCGAAGTCACACACTTAACTGACTGAACCACCTAGGGGCCCCAGAAGATTACTCTTTTTAATAGCATTGCAAACTCATAGATTTAAACATATTTATACCTTTTTACCCATTACTTTTTTTTTATTTTGAAACTTAAATCACCCATCTTTTCCAGTGAGCATCTCTTCAAATGAATATGTGATTCCTTTTGACATGACCCTAATATTCTTTGATGGTTTTCTCACCATGTAGTATGACAAGATGACCCAGGATCAGACATTTTCCCAAGAACTGGTTTATTTTAGCAAGAAACAGTGTTTGAAGATCTGAATCTAGATGCTAGTAATGTTCATTGCTTCTAAGGTCTTCATTGTATCAACCTTTTTGGTTGACAAAAATAGAGATTATCTGTGCGTAGATTTATAAAACACCTTATGAGTATATCTTATTATTTGTAATTCATATGAAAGATTATAATTATTTAATTAATTACCGTCTCCACTACCTCTGTATCTCCTTTATTCTACACCAGAAATCTGGAACTTAAGAACAACAGGTATGATAAAATTAGAATAATCCATAATTACTCATTTGTTTTACCCCATGTGACACACACCAGTGTTTCAGAATACTGACACTAATTCTACCATCAATGGTGCTTACTGAAAATATTTTCAAAGATATGTTTGCATATGTTCTCTCTATTCCTTCCCATTTAAGAAATTGCAATGTGGAGTGACTGGGTGGCTCAGTTGGTTAAGAGTCTGACTTTGGCTCAGGTTATAATCTCACAGTTCATGAGTTTGAGCCCTGCATCCGGCTCTGTGCTAACAGCTCAGAGCCTGGAGCCTGCTTCAGATTTTGTGTCTCCCTCTCTGTCGCTCTGCCTTTACCCTGCTCATGCTATGTTTCTCTGTCTATCTCTCAAAAGTAAATAAACGTTAAATTCTTTAAAATTGTATTGTATCTATATTATTTTAACATATAACCATTATGACATATTCTCTCCTTCTTCATCCTTATTTAGCCTTAGTTTTATAAGTAATTATAAAATTAATGCTCAACATTTATCTTTTGTCAATATCTGTAGTCATTTGGATCAAAATCATTTTTTGGTAGATTACTCAAGGACAGTTAGTAGAACAATATTACCTGAGTCTTGCATATTCACAACAATTTGCCAGTACCCTTTGCTGAAAAAAATTTGTTTGTTCCACACTTTTCTTAACTGTCTTACATATGTCACTCTATTTTCATCTGGCATAAAATACTGATGTCAAATTTTAATAATAACATAATTTTATTATATGTCAAAATAATTGTTTCTTTCGAAATCATGAAAAAGATTTGATGTTTTGATGTTGGCCATTCTGTCAATATTTTAAGCTACACTGTGTACTCTTTAAAAATGTAGGTCCGGGGTGCCTGGGTGGCTCAGTCGGTTGAGCGTCCGACTTCGGCTCAGGTCATGACCTCGCAGTCTGTGAGTTCGAGCCCTGCATCAGGCTCTCTTCTGACAGCTCAGAGCCTGGAGCCTGTTTCAGATTCTGTGTCTCCCTCTCTCTTTGACCCTCCCCCGTTCATGCTCTGTCTCTCTCTGTTCAAAATAAATAAACGTTAAAAAAATTATAAAAATGTAGGTCCAGTTTTATTTTGAGAAAGTTTTCTTAAACTATACACTTCAGTATAATTTGATTCCCTTAGTTTTGTTTTTGCCTTTTCTTTGCTGATTTTCAATATTTACCACCATCTCTAAAGTTCCTTTGTATTTTTCTTCCATTTCCATTTAAACATTCCTTCGGTTTCACTTTGTGTTTCTCTTAAGGGTTCACTTCTGGGTTCCTTGTATTTCCTTTGTGAAATTATGTATCTTCTATTGTATTTATTTCCTGAGATCTGTCACTTACCTCTTAAGTTTTAAAATCATAATTAATGATTTGCTCACATCTTAGGTAACTTTTCATATCTTTAGCTCTTTTTTAAATAATAGGTGACTGTTTCCTATGGTTTGGGAACTCTCCATTCTCTCTAGGATGTTATTTTGCTCCTCATTCTCTCTTCCTTATAATAATTTTGCATAGGATTTGAGTTGGATCATTTCTGTTGCTTCTTTTTATATGAAACTAGCTTTCCTAAAGTTTTAGAGTAATGCAAGACTGGAAAAGTTTATGTATCTCCAATAAACTCTTGGTCCTGATTTTTGTATTGTTCAAATATATGGTGGCTTACTCACTGAGATTTCTGGACCCTGTATCCCACTCAATTTTGGTCTAGATCTTCTCTTTTGTTTTTGTTACTTCTCAATTGTTATTCAGCTCCTGGAAAGTTCCAATTGCTTTGTGATTCTGTTGGGAGTTCTAACACTCAGTTTTGTGAATTTACTTCAGCTCACAGTTCTCTGACCACAGGTCTCTTGCATTCACCCAGTACAGGAAGGGGCCAAACCCCTCCAAGTTCCAGCTTCTTAAATTTCCTTCTTTATATTGTTGAGCAAATATATCTTGTTTATTTGAGGTTGTCCCTTTCTCGGGGCTGACAGACACCTCACCATTGCTACCTCCTTCTTCTCACACAGACAAGAATAGCAGGTCTTATGGATTTGGGTGGTTTGTCTCCTCCTGCTTTTATGTTGGGGCTTGTGGGAATATCTTGTCACTTTGTAACATTTTAAATGTTCTGCATGTTTTTTTTTCTCCCCATGCTGTTTGCTCTGTTTTCAATAGAGGGGTTTGGAGAGATTGAAAACTTGGGCTGCTGCGGCCATCTTCCCAGAATACCACCAATGACTTGCATTTTTCATTTCACATTATGCTTTTGCAGTAAGCCTCATGAATAGAGGTAGCTAGGCTTCATATTTTCTCTGATATATAGCATACATCCATATAAACATGCAAACAATGTATTCATTTTTCAGGTTAATCCTTCTTAAAGGGTTTTGTTGTTATTACAAACAATACTTCTATAAATATTCTTTTATATCTCTACTAGCACACACAGGGAAACGTAAACTTCTCTAAGGCAGTGCAGCTCAAAGTGTGGTTCAAGTTTTGGAGAGAAACAGAAAATCAGAGGGAGTGGGATACTAAAAACTATGATAGACTGAGCCTTTTTTTTCCTAATGAAACTGTATTTTATCTAAAAGGGACTATTTCCATTCTTGGAATAAATTAATTTCAAAATGGGTAAGTCTAATTATTTTCCCAATTACTAGCAGTAAGAAATTATGAAGACCACATAAATTATAGAAAGTATTAAAGAGCCACATCTTCTATGCACATCTGGGTTATACTGTGAATAAACTTTATGACCCTTCTCTGCATAGTTATCTTGTGTCTGGAGTATCCATTAGAGTTAAAATCCCTGAAATCTCTTTTATACATATATGGCCCAAGACTTCAGTATAATTTTCTCCTCCCTTATTTCTTTGAGGAAACGTTTCATTCATATAAAGAATGAACAGTCAGATATATAGACATGACTGAGACATTACAGAATAGAGAAGAAATAGCACCTACAGTGTTCCTGACAATGCTATCAGGACATTCACACTATGAAAATTATGTTTTCTAGGGCAGATTGGTAAAAACAGAAGCTGGGAGAGACCTACCAGGAAGAAGATGAAAAATGCATTCAGATACCGAAACTCAAAAGAATTTCCATTCAGTAAGTTTCAAATGGATGGCAGTGGCTGTTGTAAAATAGTACCTGGAGGGTGAAGAAAAACAGGCCAGTCTAACACGTGGTGACAAATGGCAGGTAGACTCCTATATTTTTGTTTACAATTATTCTCTCCCTCCCTTCCCTGTAAGACTATCTCACCCTTCTCTTTGCCATGTGATTTGCCTCCTGTGGGAAGAGAATACATTCCTGCCTCACTGAGTTTTGGCTCACCCATATGACATCTTGACCAGGGAGTAGTAAGCAGATGTGACCAAAAACGTGTCTACTGAAAGCTTGAAGACAGAGCATGAGCTGCAAGACGGGGCCATGAAAAGCACATGATCTACATGGAGACACTCCTTCTTCCAGAGTTCTGCAGCAGCAATATGGCCGTAGCCAAGTTACAGTCCCCTTCAGCTATTAACGTAAGTAAATTTAAGTAAAGCTTATTAATGTAAGTAACTGAGACTTGGGGACCATTTGTTTATGCAGCAAAATTGATTAATACAGATATCAGTAAAAAGGCAATCAGTGTATATTGTATACACATTGTAGCTCCCAAGCTCATATTCGTTTTCTTCCAAGACTTTATTTAATCTTGTTAGTTAATATACAGTGTAGTATTGGTTTCAGGAGTATAATTTAGTGATTCATCACTTACATATAACACCCAGTGCTCATCCCAACAAGTGCCCTCCTTAATACCCATCACCCATGTAGCCCATCCCCCAGCCACATAGAACTACCTATGACTCAGCAACTGCCCTCCTATGTATTTAGCCAAAGGATACAAAAATACTGATTCAGAGCAACACATGCACCTCGATGTTTATGGCAACGTTATCAGCAATAGCCAAATTATGGAAAGAGCCCAAATATTCATCAACTGATGAATGGATAAAGAAGGTGTGGTGTACAGATTTATATATATATATATATATATATATATATATATATATATATATATAATGACGAAATATTATTCAGCCATCAAAAAGAATGAAATCTTGCCATTTACAACAACATGGATGGAACCAGAGTATTATGCCAAGTGAAATAAGTCAGTCAGAGAAAGAGAAATATCATATGATTTCACTCATATGTGGAATTTAAGAAACAAAACAAATGAACATATGGGATGGGAGAAAAAGAAAGAGCGAGAGGATAGCAAACCATGAGAAACTATTAAAGACAAAGAACAAACTGAAGGTTGAAGGAGGTAGATGGGTGGAGGATGAACTAGATGGGTGATGGGTATTAAGGAGGGTAATTGTTGTGATGAGCATTGGGTGTTGTATGCAAGTGATGAATTCTACTCCTGAATCCATGATTGCTCTGTATGTTAACTACTTAGAATTTAAATTTAAAGATTTTTTTTTTTCCTTTTGGAAAGGAAAAAAAAAGAAAAGGCAAACTTTGCAAATGGCCAAAAATTCTCTCAAAATTTCTTTATGACAAAATCATTTGAAGATAGACATAATAGTCCTCTTTAAAGCTAACACAGCAAATTTTACCTTCACGGTTGGGATGGATAGCTATAAAGTTAAGCATCAGATGAAGTAGTTGGTGCTTTAGCAATAAACCAATGAACATAGTGAGAAGCTTACATTATGAGAGATACTTAGGTACTTGAAATTGCAACTTCTGAATTGGATTCATATCTAAATCACACTTATTTTCAGGCATTTATGTTCATTTCTCTCTCTGCTTATACCCCTCTTCCACCCTCCCTCTCTGGTTTATTTTTTTCACTAGGCACACATAGTTGAATTTCCTAAGTGAAACATGATTATGACTATACTGTAATGCAAATTAAACCATCTTAAAAGTCATACATGAAAATACTTTAGCACAGAGATTTATACAGAATTATCATTATTCTCTTATAGTATGCATTTCCTTCTGTTAAAACAATTTTCACTTACTAGATCTTACTCTCACTTACATTATCACTGTATTTACTGTCAAAATAAATACTTTGACGTATATAAGGCACAAGAAGAGGTTAATAAAATTTAGAGATAAAATGCAACATAATTCTTTTCTATATCATTCTAACTTAGCAATAATTACCCTTGGTGGTTTATATTTCACTGGGCCTAAAGACATATGTTCAGTTTATACTAACTACAAAAAGGACTGGTTCCCCAAAAACGTCAAGACAGTAGATACAGGGTTAAGTGAGGTGACTTAACATAATGAAACCCAGGATTAGAGAACCCAGTGTCGTTTCCTCTCCACAGAAGGCTTATTTCCAATTTAACAAAACAAGGCTCTAGAATGTTTCTAAGCTCTGAAGAAAGAAATATGAGGAGAAGCCAGCAATAATAACTGAGAAGCAGAAGCCTGAGAAATAGTAGGAAAATCAAGTTAAGGAAATGACTTGGCAGCCAAGGCAAGAAAATGTGTAGAGAAGTAGAGAATGACAAACGATGTCAAATTCCTCTGACACACTGACTAAAATGGATATTGAGAATTGGTTGTTTATTATGCATTTTAATATACTTATATACTAAATAGTTACATAAGGCTATATATAGATACACATGGTTTAATGATAACATCAAGCACCTGTCACTTGCCAGGCAGTGTTCTAAATGCTTTACATATATTAACCAATTTAAATGTCTAAAAATCATGTGTGGTAAATGTTCTTATTATTCCCATTTTATAGATGAATACACTAATACATACAGGCACACAATGAGTTGCCCAGAGTCACATGGACAGTAAGCTAAGATTCAAACCCAGGCAGCCTGTGTAAATTTCCCCAACAGGGAGAGTTCTACGCCAGTTGTGTTGTCATTTTAAAAACTTTGACGTATGGGTCTTTCTGATCCGGCACTCAGAGTCAAACATAGATTTGGTACAGTTCTGACACACTGTGTGTCCATACAGGTTGACTTTCCTAGGATGCCATTTTTAGGCAAAGAATGATTATAAACTCATGAGATGCTTTATTTTTGTAAGAGTGGTTTTGAAGTCTAATTAATAATAGAAATATGTACAACCAGAAAACAGTAGTTCTAGATCGTTCATTCTGAAACTCTGTAAAATCATTATTAAGTTTTCTCTGGGCTTGTGGCAGTCTGTTAGACTCGTGAAGAGTTATCAAATACAGTTTCCTGCCAAGATTTCTCAAGGTAAGCTGTTACCATGTCATGAAAGATTCATTTTAACTTTAGGTTAATGAGAAGCTTATTTAAAGGATTTAAGCAAAAATACTTTTAAATGTGTGGTGAAGTCAGAGTGGCAAATTATTTGTTTGTTTCAAGTTTTTATTTAGATTCTAGTTAGTTAACATACAGTGTAGTATTGGTTTCAGTAGTAGAATTCAGTGATTCATCACTTACATACAACACCCAGTGCTAATCACAAGTGCCCTCTTTAATGCCCATCACCCATTTATCCCCCACCTACCTCCCCTCCAGCAACCGTTAGTTTTCTCTCTATCTTAAGAGTCTCTTATGGTTTGCCTCCCTCTCTTTTCTTCCTCCTTCCCAAGATGTTTTGTTTCTTAAATCACACATATGACTGAAATCATATGGTATTTCTCTTTCTCTTATTTCACTTAGCATAATACTCTGTAACTCTATCCACATCATTGCAAATAGTGAGATTTCATTTTTTTTTCATGACTGAGCAATATTACACACACACATGCACACACACACACACACACCATCATCATCATCATCATCATCATCATCATCATCATCTCTTCTTTATCCATTCATCAGTCAATGGACATTTGGGCCCTTTCCATAATTTAGCTATAGTTGAAAATGCTGCTATAAACATCTGGGTGCATGTGCTCCTATGAATCAGTATTTTTTTTATCCTTTGGATAAATACCTAGCAGGGTAATTGCTGAATCATAGGGTATTTCTGTATTTCTATTTTTAACTTTTTGAGGAACCTCAATACTGTTTTCCAGAGTGGCTATACCAGTTTACATTCCCACCAGCAGAGTAAGAGTGTTCCCCCTTCTCTGTATTCTTGCCAACATCTGTAGTTTGTGTTGTTAATTTTAGCCTTTCTGACAGGTGTGAGGTGATAGCTCATTGTGGTTCTGACTTGCATTTCCCTGATGATGAATGATGTTGGCATCTTTTCATATGTTTGTTAGCCATCTGTATGTCTTCTTTGGAAAAATGTCTATTCATGTCTTCTTCCCATTCTTCACTGGATTATTTGTTTTTTGGGTGTTGAGTTTTCTAACTTCTTTACAGATTTTGAGTACTAATCCTTTATCAGATATGTCATCTGTAAATATCTTCTCCCATTCTGTAGTTTACCTAGTATTTGTGTTGCAATCAATAATTAGTTGTAGTCTTTCACTGTGCATGAGCTTTTTATCTTGAGGAAGTCCCAAAAATACATTTTTCCTAAAGTGGTAAATAATTTTATGAGATAAACCTATAGTCAAAAAGTACAATTAGAAAACTCTTATAACAATCCCATCAAGGAATATGATGAAAGTAGTAATTGATGATGGAAATAAGTGAATAGATTTTAGGGATGTTTAAGGATAGAAATCATACACTTAGTGATTGATTGAATAAGGAGGCACTAATAACACTCTTTAAATATTTGATTTGAATAAGTAGATGATGATGCCACCCATTGTCATATAGGAGACTGAGGAAAGAGTGATTTTAGTGAGCAAAATATAGAAAAAATTAATTTTATTTTTAATCTTATTGGTTTGAGACACCTGTAGAACTTAAAAAGGGAGATTTCAATAAACAGTGCTGCAGTGGGTCTAAAGATCAGGTGATTGATTTGGGTTGGAGGTACTTCTTTAAATCTCACTGAAAAAAATAATTTCAAGGAACTCTTTCCTACCCTTGTTAAATGTTCTTGTCTCATTTGGAAAGAATATAGAACCAGACACATTATTTAAACAATTTAATATGACAGACTGTTATATAGTTACTGAAGGACTGAAACCAATAGGAATAGGAATAGGAATAAGAACAATGAAGTAATGCAGAGATAGCAACTGGAAGAAGTAGCTACCATTTCAGGACTGTACAAAAAGGGTAGTTTAGATAGGCTTATTAGGATCTAAAATTTGTATCTCTTAGGAAGGGATGCTATCTAATGGATAGTGCATAAGCTTTGGGGAGGCTGGGTGGCTCAGTCAGTTAAGCATCCTTCTCTTGATTTCAGCTCAGGTCATGATCTCACAGTTTCGTGAGTTCAAGTCCTGTATCAGGCTCTGTGTTGACCACCCAGAGC
Organism: Panthera leo; assembly: GCF_018350215.1. Classification (NCBI taxonomy): domain Eukaryota; kingdom Metazoa; phylum Chordata; class Mammalia; order Carnivora; family Felidae; genus Panthera; species Panthera leo. The sequence goes on from NC_056682.1 coordinate 166,933,894, forward strand.
CTACTTGGAATTCTCCCTCTCTCCCTCTGCCACCCCCCTACTCACGCTCTTTCTGTCTCTCTCAACATAAATAAATAAACTTAAAAAAAATTAAAAAGCCTAGTTGATGGTTTCCATTGGTGAGGTCCCAAATGACTGATGAAATAGAACTGTCCTAATGCCAGGATGCCCTGATGCGTGTGTGTGTTTGGTAGAAGCTAAAGTTAAAAACAAAAACAAAAAAATTTCAATCCTCAGACTGCTCTCTTCCTGCTTCCCCTTCTGCCTCCTAACTCATAATCTAGAACACATTCTGGAGGTATTCTACAAGGAACAACACACATTACTTTATAACTTTGACCAGGTTGTTTCCTTGTAAGTGTTTACCAAGTTGGAAGTATGTCCCTGCATAATTAAGGAGGAACCATCAACTTTCACTCTTGATATAGGAGCACAGAGATGACAGTAGGCCTTGTGTTTTGTTTCTTTTTTCTAGTTCCAGGTTATACTGCTTTTTCAATATATAAGCCTAAATAGGCAGTCAACAATTTCTCAGCAAGCAATATTTCATTCCAGGGGTTTTCATGTCATTAACTGATCTTCAGTTTCCTACATTACAGATATTATCTTTATTTATAATTTTATATTATTCAGTAGTCAGGTAAGCAAGCAGAAGCAGCTGGTTAGTAACCATCAAATTAAAAACTATACTTTATTTTATTAATATCTTGCCTGATCTCCATTACAGTTTGAATACAGAATGGAGATGTAATGGTAGTATGCTTATTTTACTTGCCTCATGGGACCCTGGGAATCAAGTATGTTGATAAATATGGATATAGAATCCATATTTTATTTTTATAATCCCAATTTCTTGTTTGGACAGAAAGATTCACATTCAGATTTTTTTTAATTGGACAAGCATTTAAAATTCTTGTATTCTTTTTTTTTTTTATAAAGTTTATATATTTGAGAGAGAGACAGAGACAGAGACAGAGAGTGAGAGTGAGTAGGGAAGGGGCAGAGAGAGATAGGGAGAGAGAGAATCCTAAGCAAGCTCTGTGCTGGCAGCTCAGTGCAGGGCTCAGTCTCATGAACCAGTGAGATCATGACCTGAGCCGAAATCATGAGTCAGATGCTTACTCAGGCAACCTAAGCATTTAAAATTCCTTTTACTTATTTTAATTTTTAAATGTTTATTTATTTTTGAGAGAGAGAGAGACAGAGCATGAGCATGAGCATGAGGATGAGCATGAGCATGAGCATGAGCAGGGGAGGAGCAGAGAGAGAGGGAGACATGAATCCGAAGCAGGCTCCAAGCTCTGAACTGTCTGCACAGAGCCCCATGTGGGGCTCGAGCTCACAAGCTGTGAGATCATGACCTGAGCTGAAGTTGGAGACTCAACCTACTGAGCCACCCAGGCGCTCCATCAAGTATTTAAAATTCTTATGCACAAAGCAATCCCTATGCTAAAAACACTTTTCAAGGTTAATCATTTCTATGTTATTACTTTATGAACTGCAAAGATACATCAAATACAATATCATTTAACCTCATTTTACCTGAAAGCTTTTTTATTATAGAATAAGTAAGGCAGTACAGATTTTTTTTCATTTAACTCTCACTTCAACCCACTTAATTATTTTCAGCTTTCTCCATCATTTTTAGGAAGCAGGTCTTTGGTTAAATAGAAAAAAAGAAAGTAAAGAACTCTGCTGACACAAAAATACCAAGTTATGAATAGGAAGTAGTTATTAATTAGGAAGAAAAGCATGATTTGACCTATGGAGTTTTTACTCTGAAGGACCAATGAACCCTACTAGAATATAAGTCCTAAAGAATCCAAAATCTCCTCCCAGTTCCCCTCCTTGTAATCCACACTGGAAAAAATCTCTTGCTTCCCTTCCTACCCCCAGGAAAGGATGTCAAATACACAAGGGGCTAGAATTTCTGACCCCATACAGATTTGTGTAGACAATGGAGGTGCAGATGGGTTATCCTAGGAAAAAATGGAAGGGAAAATCAGATGTTCAAGAGATCCAGTCTTTGATCTACTGATTAGAGATTCTGTGTGTAAAGTAAAGAGCATTTAAAATTATATTCGGGTCTCCATGAATACTCATGATTACCCAATAATAATTTTTATATTAATGAACCATTCTTCCTTCCCTTTACAGATACTTCAGGGCATAATTATGAGATTAAGCTCATTTCAATTTATTCTCCATTTAAATCACATTCACTGTTCTTGTTACTACACAAATGTCCTATTAAGAATTTTGGCTTTGTCTGAACTTGGCTCTGGGGTGTTAGGGCAAAAGTCATTAGCCCGCTTTGGGCCTCAGTATAAATCAAGGGTGAATCATGGAGCCATGAGTTTAATAATCTACAACTGAAATAAAAAAGACATGAATTTAATGTTCTTTTGCTTCCCAACCCATACCCAGCCAGCAATGTCCAATGCAACAATTGGCGGGAATTTATGATACCATTTTTCATTTTAATCCTTTTATACGTATAATTTACATTCAATAAAATATACAGATTTAGAATGTACTGTTTGATGAGTTTATATAAATGTACACATGTAAGCAGTACCCTAATAAGACGCAGCAAATTTCTGTCATCCCAGCAAGTTCTTATATAATCAATTTCACCACCCCCACAATCCCATCTAAATAGCCACTGATACCCTTTCTTTCACTATAGGATAGTTTTCTTGATCTAGAATTTCAGATATATGGAGTCACATTTATGTAATCTTTTGAGTCAACATGATGTATTGGAGATTCATTGAAGTTGTTGCCTAAGTCAGCTTTTCATTGTTAAGTAATATTCCATTATATGGATATATCACAATCTATCCATTCTCCGTTGATGGGCATTTGTTGTTTCTAGTTTGGGGATACTATAAGTAGAACTTCTATGGACATTTTTTCAAATCTTTCTTCACATATATGCTTTACTTTATATTTTCTAGAATAAATACCTAGGAATGGAATTGCTGATCATAGAGTAGGAATATATTTAATTCATTATTAACTGCCAAATTTATTATTAACTTTAGTTTTCCTAAGTAATCATCCCATTTTATATTTTCTCCAGCAGCATATAAGAATTCCAGTTGTTCCATATCCTTACCAACATTGATATTGTCTGTTTTCTGCCACTGGTGAGTACCCAACCAGCCAGCAGCAGACACCAATGCTCAACATTTAACAAGGCACCATTTCTTGGATAAATAGACCAGCATTGTACTGCAGGACAATTTCTAAACCTCATCACCAAGGTGAGCAGGGGGAGGAAAAGAAGAGGACTACAGTTTATCCTTACAGAATTTAATAAAATCTTCAGATATAGGTTTTCCTTTCTTATTTACAATGTCTTTACAGTCACCACCTGTGATAGACTCTAAGTCGAAAGTTCTCTTTTGGCCAGTAAAAGAGCAGATGCAGGATTAAAGCGACAGATGGCTAATGTCTGGGAAAAGACAAGAGCCCCAAGTAAGGGCCCTTGTCCCATTTTTATTAGGATCAGAAGGCTTACAAACATGGCTATAGACGTGCACAAAGAGACAATGCATCTGTGAACATTAACTTGTGGACATGAGGGAGAGGGGGTCTTGAGGATATTTGGGGTTAAGGGTTTGGGTTAATATAAAACAAAATCCAGGTGCCAGCAGTAGGGAGGAAGGTTGTTTACAGTGGACATGAGGCACCACCTCTGTTTATTTTAGCTAGCCTAGGGGATGAGACAGGTAGCACATGTGACCTCAGGGTTGACAAGGCAACTTTTGTTAACCATCTCTGCTCTGGGCTACTTTGCCTGCAGCACAGTGGTCCATAGTCCAATTCACCAACTTACCTGGCCCTATCCTCCTGGGAAAGAGCTTTTCTGCTATAGTACTAAATTGGGGGTGCTTCCACCCTGAATATCTAATCTTGTTTATTTCATATATCCATGTACTGGGCACCTTTGCACCATTTCTATTTTAGGCCTTTGCCTCTCCCTCTCTATTCTGGGGGCTCTGCACTGCCTCTCTATTTTGGGGTGCCTTTGAACCTTCCTATTCCTGGCACCTTTGTGCCTCCCTATTCTCGGGGTATCTTTGCACCCCCCTATTTTTGGGGTGCCAATCTTGTTTACCCAAACTCCGGTGTGAGCATTTTATGATTTTGTATTTCTTTATGCCTTGTCAACACATTGGTGTAAGCCCGGGGGATTCCTAAGCTTATCACCCACAACCACCATCCCAGATCTTACTAAAAATTTCATTCACGTGGTACCGACTACACACATTCCCTAAGTCCAAGGGATCCATATTACAGCAAAAGCATGTGACAATGGGCTCATGATACAGAAACAACTGATCTATTATAATCATGGAACAGGCTTCTGAAAATATAGTCAACAAGTCCAAAGTGGGAAACAGTTGTTGAGTTAGGGCATTGTCCTTCAGGTCGCAATATAATGATTGAACCAATGATGGAGATTCATTACTATGTCTCCTATTGCTACAATACATTGCCCTGGGAATTAATAATTGCGATTAAGAATGGCTCCACCCACAGTTAAGCCCTATCACACATTATAACACTGTTCATGCACCTGTGGAAACCATGCTTCCCTTTTCTACAATTATGATCTCTGCTAGATAAAAAATTTAAAAAAATAATAAGTACAAAAATAAATCCCTGTTTCTTAGGAAAAAAATACTTTCTCCAGGGAATTTAATAAAAGACTTTCTAAACTGGAAGCTGTGACTACTATTGTTATCACCTTAAGCTTCTCATGTAGTGGCACAACATGTGAATAAAGGACTTAAAGCACAGGGCACCTGGGTAGCTCAGTGGGTTAAGCTACCGACTCTTGATTTCAGCTCAGGTCATGATTTCATGGTTTGTGGGATCAAGCCCCATGTTGGGCTCCACACTGACAGTGTGGAGCCTGCTTGAGATTTTCTTTCTCACTCTCTCTCTGCCCTTTTCCTGCTCTCTCTCTCTCTCTCTCAAAATAAATAAACTTTTTTTAAAAAGCACTTACAGAACTAGCCTAAATAATATATCCTGATTACATATGGAACTAGAGTTTAATGAAGTCTAGGATAAATATGTCCAGAAATCAGCTGACATACTGGTTCTTCTCTTTGTGTTTTCATGTTTAGTGAGAACCATCAATAAGCAATAATAACCACAATACAATCTGGGAAGCACAAGCAAGAGTTCTAAAGCTGAAGAATAAAGATCTGGGTAACATAAACCAGACCACCTAAAATGTTGCAGAAGATGAGGAGAATCTATAATGGGTAGATGAGAAGATAAATGATTAATATTAATTATGACTTTAAGAGTAGATCGGGTAGCAGATACTGTATCTTGTTTCACTAACCCTCTTACTAGAGTCTTCCAGGAGATTATAACTGACCTTTCACTTGAAGAATGTTGCCCTTCTCCTGTGAGGAAAAGAGTAAGGACATTGTTATTCTTTAAAAAAAAAATGAAGGCTCAGTATTTTAAAATGGAATCTTTATATAATAGAGAGCATAAGTGATTAAAGCGGTGCAAGAAATAGACTGTACTTGATAAATTTTATGTGCCTCTTCAGTCTCTCTTAACTGCCTCTTTTCTTCTGAATGCATCATTCCACTCCTGGACCATGCTGCCATAACCATGGCATAGTCACTTGTTCCTGGACATCAGAGCATAGCCAAATAGCTACACTCTGTGTTTTGTTTGTCTCTTCTTGTCACTTTCAACGTTGGATGAAATGCAGTACTAACATTTGTGGTGTTTGAAATACTGAATGGTCACTAAAGTGGCTTTATGATACAAATTAGATGTAATGGGAAAGTTAATTTTCCATGGGGCGAAGTTTAACCAATGGGAAATAGGAGGAAAAAAAAGAGTTTGTCAGAGACATTTCCCTTCTTTCCTCTTTTCCATAGACTATCCCACAAGATAGTTGTTTCTTGTCCTCTTTCCTGAGTTCTGTATACCAAGTAAATGCATCTGATTGTAACTTGCTCTCATCATTACAGCTCATTAAGAAGCCTTAAGGTAGGAAGTATCACAATTTTTTTTGCACTGATTCATACTTTCCTTACATCCCTTCTCTTTTACTTGCTGTTCTGTTCTGTTCTGCATCTTCCAAATGAGGTATGAGCACCTTAATCCTTGCCTGAGGTTCAGTTTTTAGAAGATCAGGACTAGCAGAGCAGTCTACTGCTGAATTTTTAGTGAGGCATTTAATATTAATTTTATACATAATATTGGAGCAGATAAAAATATGAACATTAAAGGCAGTCACCTGAATCAAATCTCAGTTACTTATCAATATGTCCTCATGCATATCAACTAATATTTTCTGATCCTCAGTTTTCTCATCTGGCTAAAAAGTGATAATACATAGAATAGTAAGTAACTAAAAATGTGTATCAACTACTTTTTAGACAGCTATGTGTAGTCAACCTAATACTTTTTTGTTAAACACCTCCACACTCCCCGAATTTTTGATTAAATAAGAATCTTCAATTTTGTGGTGCCTGGATGGCTCAGTTGGTTAAGAGTCCTTCTCTCTCTCTCTCTCTCCCTCTCTCTCTCTCTCTCTCTCTCTCTCTCTCTGTCCCTCCTCACCCATGCTCTTTCTCTCTCAAAATAAATAAATAAACTCAAAGAAAAAAAAATCTTCAATTTTGTAATACACGACACAGACTCTGCACTGATTTGTCTTACAGGGTAAGCATCTGAATTAGAGTAGGTTAATCACAGTTTTTTCTTGAGTATTTTCAAACTAAAGCCAAAAAAGAATTCTTCCCTTGGAGTTAAGATAAATTTGTGAAAGCCAGAAGTTATCATTGATTGTTTCATATCATATGGAGAAAATTCATTCTACAGGGAAACAGAATCTGACATGAATAAAGGTTTAGAGGTAAAAGATCAGGACAGAGTCTTGCTAGCTGCTAAATCCTAGATATTAGCCATTAATGAGATTCACCTTCTACCTTTGTCTTTAAGAGAGCTTGGATCTTCAGACCTGCTTTGATTTCTTTGAGCCACTAAATTTCTAGTTTTGCTTAAACTAATCTTAGTTGCATTGCTATCGACTACTACTTAAAAAGCAAAACAAAACAAAACAAAATAAAACAAAACAAAACAAAACAAAAACAAATAGGCATTTAGCACAATACTTACCACCTAGAAAGTCTTCAAAAATAGTAATACACATATTTTTAGAATAATTAATTTATTAAAAATGCTACAAGATAAAAATTTTTAAGAATTTTATGCGCATATAATGAATTCCTGTGTAACTGCTTAAGTAGAAATATTGGTTTTTTAATTGCAACTCAAAAGAATAAATTGTGAGAATAATCTCCTGAAGGGAAGAAACAGCTGAAAATGGAGTAAAATAATAAGAAAGATGGGTATTGGCTTAAATGAGATTTCTTTTCAGCTCTTCCCCAATGGCTGTCCAAATTGAAAATGGCAACAGCAACAACAACAACAACAATAACAACAACAACAACAAAGAATTCCCAAGGAATTTTATGAATAAATAAAAAATTAAGAGAATCCCCAGGGCTATTGGCCCATATTTCATCATTTGATATGTCAGTTTCTAGTTTCAAAGAAATGTCCCGCTTGAGGTCTGGGAACCAAATTTTTGCATAAAGCATACTTCCAGGAGTAAATGGATATAGGATGTGTCCACATAGGACAAGCAATCTGTTGTGTCTTCAGTGACATTAAGAATTATGTTCCTCAATTTTTGCTGCTAAAATGATCATTTGTGCTATATAAATATATTCAGAGAAGAGAAAATATTAGGGGCTATTTGGGGAGTTCCTATTTCACAGTGACAGATACAACAGCACTTACTGAATTTCCTTTGTACATTTACACTGTACAAGAAGATGAGGCATTTTAAAAAGACATTTTTAAAGTACAGTAAATTGTAGTAAATGTTGCAACACTTACATTTCCCGAGTAACCTACCATAAGCAAGATAATATGGTGTCAGTAAATTGTTAGTTTATAAAGCCACAACTGTAAACTCTGGTGACAGCACTATTTTTTTAATAACACATGGAGGAAAATGTACGATTTACTAGGGATAGGAGAATGATATTCTTTTAACCATATTCTTCGTGTACAGCCACTCACATAGGATGCTTAAGAGATAGTTATTTGGAGATGACTCTAGGAGTCCAAGTGGATTTACAGGCTAAGGTACCTGCTGAAAAATAGAGGGAGTTTTGCTAATTTTAAATTCAGATAAAATCTGATAAAAGAAACTCAGAAGCAAAGCAAATCTCCCACAGAACATAATGTAGTGTTAAAGGAAGTATTCCAGGAAGATGCAGCAACAAAGCACAATTACCTATAGGTCATCCTACTTCTCACATTTCTTATGAGAATAGTCAATCCCTAAGACAATTTCCATTGGTCCTCAAGCACCTTATCCCCAGCCACTTCCACTTCTCATCCTATGAAGCCCTGTCACTCGTACCCTTGGAACATTAAGTTTTGAGGTCAGCCTGGATGCATCTCCTCCTCCTAGCTTTAACTGGCCAGAATGTTTAAAAGTATCTCAAAATGAGACTCTTTCCCTCACACCACACACAACAGCATGTCAAGAGATGGGCTGTAAGACCTCATTCACAACTACCACCCAAACAATGCCATTTCCATCAACTTTCTGCCTTAAAAAACACCAGTTTGGCCGAAAATCATTGCACTACTGTGATCTCCCCTTGGTCATTCTTTCTCATGAACAGAAGGCCGAGGACCACATCACAATTGTCTTTTGTCACCCAGCCACATCTGACCACATACTTATGCCTGTTGGCCATGTTGTTAGAAATGACACATCTGACACTGGGGGCTCTCAGATCCCTGGCGTCTTCACCTCATCCCAAGGTATCACATCCCGTACTGCTCTAACAAGTGTATCTTGGCTTACCTCCATTTTCTTCACAACTCTCTCTCTCTCTCTCGGTCCCTGTGCTTTAGAGTCATTGCTTTCCCTTCTGTTCCTCAGACCAGAATATTTTTATTCATTTTGAAGGTTGACTCCAATGGTGGGGATGTAGCCAAATGAAAGGCTTTTAATAAATCATGTTTTAAGGACTCCTTAAATTGTCCATTATAGGGAAAGTTTGTTATTCTTATCTACCATGATAAAAGACAGGACATAAAAGTAAAACCTTTGCTAGTATACCTCACCCTGGGTAATCATGCCAAGCTTTTGGCCCTTTCATCATTTTCATTTATTCAACACAAATGGAAACACCACACCCCTCCCAGGACTGGCAGATTATATTTGCTAGATTCTTTATTTCTAAATTTTCCTCAGAACTAGGCATCTCTGCCAGCAAAGGCCCTAGTCTAGTCTTCTACAAATGATGATTATGTTTCCATAGTTCTGGGCCTGCCAACATCTTATGTTTGGTTTTGTTTCCTGATGGTTTGAACACAACACTGTCTCTCTGACTGGCTCAAGGTAAGACCTGCCAAGAAGACCTTAAACTTTCTCAACCTCTCTATTTCTAAGGTGAAGCTTTTGCTTTTGATATGTTAATATTCAAATTAGCTATTTGTTAAGCTCTGCAATTAAAACGGAGATCCTCTCTTTCTTTTCAAGCTTAAGACAACCTATTAGCTCTTCTGTCAGGTGGAGTTCTACTCACCTCTATTAGCTTTAGTAACTCACTGTGCTTTACTCTGTGGTAGTTGTATGTATATATGTGCCTAATAGTCTCTTTGTTTTTGAAGACATTACCCATGATCTTAATTCTTATATTGATGACTTTAATTCCTATACTTTATAACTTGTTTAAGTATATTTCCCTCATAAAGATCTTTTGAAAATAAAAAACTACCCAAATTTAACTATACATATAACATAATAGTTATATTTTTTCTGAAAGTTTCAAGTTTATTTTGTATGTTTGATATTTTATAGGAACATAAGTATTTCCCTAACTTGGAAATCGCTATGTGTTTCTTAATGTTCTTTATGTTACCTAATCAAGACTTTTTTCCTGGACATTTTTACCCCAGTTTTTAAGGGAAAGTAAATTAATTATACCAGACATTGGTCTAGACTTTCAAAATAATTTCACTTTATTAATCCACATCACAAGTTTATGAGTTAGGTATGATTATCTTTATTAGCAATAAAAATGTAGGACTCAAAGATACTAAGCAACTTGACTAAATTTTCACAAGTTACTGCTAGAACTAGAATTGAAACTTAGGTTGGCCCCAGTCCAGGAAGCTACTTATTCCAAAATAGTACATGGCATTTTCTAAATAAAGTTGAATTAGTCAGATAAACAAGTGTTCTTCTAAGTGAGTTCTTCCCAGCTTTGAGAGATGAATTCACAAGGCTGTCATAAAACCCTATGTTCCAGAAAACCAAAGGCTGGCCTTTAACACCTTCTCTGTAATCAACTGTTTACTTATCATTTTTTCCCCCTTATAAGTCAAGAGTGAAACAATAAGAATTGACTTGTGCTTCTAAATCATTTATGCTATATCTTTTAACATATTACTTTTTTCCATAAAATTTATTCAGTTTGATATAACTTGCAATGTAAAACTTTCCCTTAATCTTTCCATTGAATTATTCATCTCAGACATAATTTTCATCTTGAGTAGTTCAATTTGCATACACACACACACAGAGAGAGAGAGAGAGAGAGAGAGAGAGAACATGTCTCTGTGTGTAACCTGTTCATTACATTTCTTTATGTTACATGTTTTTTAGGGACTAAACTGTGTCCCCCAAAAGTCCTATGTTTAAGCCTTAACCCCAGCACTTCAGTAAGTGACTATATTTGTAGATAGAGCCTAGAAAGAGGTAATTAAGTAAAAATTAGTGAGGCCTTTAGGGTGGGCTCTAATGCAATCTGAGTAGTGTTCTGATAAAAAAAAAAAAAAAAAAAAGAAAAGAAAAAGAGAGATACCAGGAATGTATACACACAGGGGAAAGGCCATGTGAGAACACTGAGAAGGGAGCCTTTCACAGGTCAGGAAGAGAAGTCTGTCAAGAAACCAATCCTTCTGACAAATTGATCTTGGACTTCTAATCTCTAGAATTATGAAAAAATAAATTTCTGTTGATTAAGCCACCCAGTCTGTGATGCTTTGTTATGGTGACTCTAGCAAAATAACACAAAGTTCAATTGTTCCTTTAACATTTGAATATGTGGAAAGCAAACCAGTGAGCGTATTTCATGTGTCGGTTATTGGTCAGTTTTGATTAATGTTTCTCTTTTTTCCAGGTCTTATTTTCTTGCTTCTTTGCATGATTGGTAATTTAATTGAATGCCAGCCATTATGAGTTTTAACTTTTTGAGAATTGGATATTTTTATATTCCCATTTTTTTCACTTTGTTCTGGGAAATATTTAAGTAGCTTAAATACGGTTTGATCTTTTGCGTCTTGGTTTTAAGATTTGTTAGGCTGAATCAGAGCAGCATTTAGTCTATTAGCTAACTATTCCCCCCTGGCTAACTACTAAGGTAATACAATTCTTAATACTCTATCCAAAGTCCATGAGTTATACAATTTTTCAGGCTGGTTTATGGGAATAGGCACTAACTGTTCCAAGTACTGTCCCAGGGAATACCAGATACTCTTCCCTTTTTCTCTTCTTCAAAATGTCAACTTCATATTGCTTAAAAGAGACAAACTTTAAATATGAAGACAGAAATACAATTGACTGGATGTTTTGGTCGGGGAGAGGGATGGTAAATTTATCTTCTGGCTAGGACTTCCAGTACTATGTTGAATAAAAGTGGCAGAAATTGGCATCCTTATTCGTTCTTTATCTTAGAGGAAAAAGTTTCATTTTTTTATGAATGATTATGATGTTAGCTGTCCTTGTCATATATAGCCTTTATAAATGAAAAAGTTTCATTTTTTTATGAATGATTATGATGTTAGCTGTCCTTGTCATATATAGCCTTTATAATTTTGAAGTGCATTCCTTCTATATCTAGTCTGTTGAGAGTTTTTATCATGGAGGCTTCTTGAATTTTATTAAATGCCTCTTCATTCATCTTTTAAGATAATCATGTGATTTTTATCCTTCATTATGTTCATGTGGTGTATCATATTAATTGAGTTTCATATGTTGAAACATCCTTGAAGCTTGGGGTCAAATCCTATTTGATCATAGAAAATAGATCCTTTTAATGTACTATTGAATTCAGTTTGCTAGTATTTGGTGATAACTTTTGCATCTATGTTTATCAGGGATATTGTTCTGTAATTTTCTTTTCTTGTAGTGCCCTTTATGGGCTTTGGTATCAGGTGGTTCTGGGCTCATAAAATGAGTTTGGGAGTGAGTGTTCCCTCCTTTTCAATGTTTTGGAAGAGTTTGAGAAGAACTGACATTAACCATTTAAATATTTCTTCAAATTCACCTGTGAAGCCATATGGTTCTGTGCTTCTCTTTATTGGGGGGTTTTCAGTTGCTGCTCTAATCTCATTATTTGTTATTAGTCTGTTCAGACTTTCTATTTGTTCATAATTCAGTCTTGGTAGATTCTGTGCTTCTAGGAAGTTAAGAACTTTCTATCAAAAGAAACAGTCCAATGAGCAAAACTACAGTGTAGAGTGGAGGATGATATTTGCATGACAGCTATCTCACAAAGGTCTCACCACTGGTCCAAACTGTTCTTCAGCAATGCTCAAAAAGCATCTAAAATAATTCCTTAACAATACCTCCACATTCTAACAGCATCATCCAATTCTCTGAGTAATGACAAATTTTTCCAACCTTTCTGTTTATTTCTATGTAGTTAGAATCCATGATCACTAGGAAATACATTCATAAAGCTTGGTAAATATAAAAGATAGAGTGGGAGGAAGATAGCCAGGCTACCTTTCAAGTGACCTTATAAATTAGGGATGGCATTTGGCAATACAGGGATTCATAAAGTCTTATTAATTTGTTAAAAATATGTCAATCTCCTATGTTATACCACACATTTTGACAAACATAGAAAACAAACTTCTTTCTTTCTTTTTATTATAAGAGCACTTACCATGAGATCTATCCCCTTAACAAATGTGTAAGTGTACAATAAAGTATTATTAACTATAGGCACAATGTTACACAGCAGATCTCTAGAACTTAATCATTTTATATAACTGAAACTTTATAGCCACTTAAGTGCAGACTTCTTTCTTCAAGGAGTTTATAGCAAATGGATTGGAGACAAATAATTCTACAAAACAAAACAAACAAACAAAAACACCAAAGCTATTGCTTAGTTACCTAGTATGCAAGTACTGAGGGCTGAAACATCAGTAAATAGTCAAGGAACTGCAATATTCAGGGCTGGCTGAAATAAACTGGAGTGTTGAAGAGAACTACAGGAAATGGGAAAAGAAAGTTCAACAGTTATTATCTCATAAAATATCTTGCCATGCTAATCTAGGGTTTATTATGAAATCAGTGGAGAGATAATGCAGAATTTTGAGTAGGTACTCAAAAAATCACATTGGTGATGCAGAAAGATCATTTCAATTATATGTCAGGGAGGGCTTCTATAACTGAAAAGAGGCAGCAAAGCTTCAGCCAAGCAGCAAACATAGGGGAAAATATTCTTGTGACAGGAACAAAGAATCCCAATATTTGAGTGAAGCTTGCCATGTTTCAGGTACAGAAATAAATTCACAATGAACAAAATGTGATGATCTAGAGAAAAATAAAACAATTTGTAGTTCTAACCAAAGGTCAAATAACTTCAGGTTGATAAGCCAGGTTAAGGAATTTGGATTTTCCTCACAGTGCAATTTAAAACAATTGGAACATGAGCAACAGAGTAAAATTATCTCTAGGTTTTTAAAAATTAATTCTGCCTGTGGGGTGGAGAATGAACTGAAAAAGGCAAGAGCAGAACAATAGAGTAGAAGATACAGTAGAGATGTAATATTAGCTAGGAATATGTTTATAGTGTTAGAGAGGAAAAGAAGTACAATGATGTGTACTGTGGATTAAAAACACAGCATACATGGGGCACCTGGGTGGTTCAATCAGTTAAGCGTCTGACTTTGGCTAAGGTCATGATTTTACAGTTTGTGAGTTTGAGCCCTATGTCGGGCCCTGTGCTGACAGCTCAGAGCTCAATCTGGAGCCTACTTTGGGTTCTGTGTCTCCCTCACTCTCTGTCCCTCCACAGCTCATGCTCTGTTTCTCTCTTAAAAATAAACATTAAAAAAAATAGCATACATGACTAACAGGGGCATTGAATTTTGGGTGTTCTATAAAGAGAGAAACAGCATAGATCTAAATGTGTGGCTTCAAAAACTAGGTGAATTATAGCAGCATTTATTGAAATGGGGACACATATATCAAAATCATATTAAGAGAATGTATCCACAATTGGAGAGGTCACAAAAATATTTTTCTAGATTTCTGGATTGTGTTGCATGGTAAACAAAGGTTTTGAATATTGGAGAAAACTAGGTGATACATTCTGAGGCAATAAATTATCTTGGTTAAATATCTGTGACTTAGAGGCAGAAAGAGTTGTGTTCACACTCTCGCTACCTACCTTCCCTACGTGCATATGTATGATGTGGACAATCCAAATAAACTTCAACCCCCTCACTAATAGTCGTACCATTATGATTCATACACAGTTTTTATAAGGTTAAATAAATTAATGCTTGCATTAATGCTTGCAATTACCTGCAAATTGCTGAGCACATAGAAAGTCACTCTCTTTCTCTCCCTTTGTCTCTCCATGTATCTATAGTAAGAATTGATATTAATACTACCATTACTACTAACTATATCTTAGAACTCTTCTAAGAAATGAGGATTCTACCAAAGCAATAAAAGGAAGGGTATTTATATAACTTTCAAGAAATGGTGCTAAATATTTACCAAATGTGCTGGAAAATGTACAAAAAGATGCAGATAATAAAAGCCACCAATAAATTTGTCAAATTATGCCAATAATTTGTCAATGTGCTCAGGGAGATGTGTTTGTTGAAAAGATGGAAGTGGAATCCAGATAGACGCTTAACGACTATTTATTATAAACCATAAGTTACAGTTATTTCAATAAAGAAAATTATATGGATTTTGAAGACATTTTCGTCTACACAAATGATGCTATTTTAAATAAGAGGTAAGAGCTAAGCATATTTAAAATTTTGGTCAACAACCTTCCTCAGGGTTTACTCAAGGATTAAATCCTGAATTATTTCATTACATTATTCATTGTCATATGAGCATTAGATTAATGGTAAATAGCAAACTTTCAATAAGTGTTTAAACTATCATAAATAGCTCTATGTATAAATTATAGAAGTCAAGAAGCTAGTATTTTTCTTAGCTAAATGAGATACATTTTTTCTGTACTCTAAAAGAAGTTCACATTGAATTAAGTTTTGAACATCTTTTAGATCTGACTTTCAAAAAAAAATAAAGATATTAAGGTTATATCATTAAAAATAAATTTTATTATATTCTAAAGTAATTAGAATAGACCTAGTTTAGTTTTAGTTGTAACTTGGGTGTGGCTTTTCTCAAAATTATCAAATTTAAATACTTGTTTAAACTATAAGATATCATTAAGTTATCCAACAAATAAGTAAGTATTTTTAAGTAGTTACTATGTGTCAGAGTCTGTTGTAACAGCTTTTTAAAAATCATTGAAGAATAATTGATCTTCAATGTTAGATTTGCTTCAGATGTACAGCATATTGATTTGACTTTTTGGGTGTGCATGGACAATGTAGTCTTTTTCCAAGTAGCTATATGGCTAGCTAAAATTTGGAGCTACTTTTCCAAGTAGCTATATGGCTAGCTAATAATTTATTTATTTATTTATTTATTTATTTAGTCAATTACCTAGTTAGTTTAATTCCAGCATAGTTAACATACAGTGCTGTATTAGTTTCAGATGTACAATACACTGATTCAACAATTCTATACATTACTCAGTATTTATCATGATGAGTGTACTCTTTAATCCCCATCACCAATTTCACCCATCCCCCATCCTCACTCCCTGGTAACCATCAGTTTGTTTTTGTTAGTTAAGAGTCTGTTTTGTGGTTTCTCTCTCTCTTTTCCTTTGCTTGTTTCTTTTCTCTTAAACACTACACAAGGGAAATCGTATGGTATTTGTCTTTCTCTTGATTTGACAATTCTATACATTACTCAATGTTCACCAGAATAAGGGTAGTCAACATGTATCAGTATATATTATTACCATATGATTGACTGTATTCCCTATGCTTTACTTTTCATCTCCATGTCTTATTTTATAACTGGAAGTTTGTATCTCTTAACCCTCTTCATCTATTTTCCCTGGCCCTGGCCCCCATCTCCTCTCTGGCAATCACCAGTTTGTTTTTTGTGGTTAAGAGTCTGTTTCTTTTTGTTTCTTAAATTCCTCATACAAGTGAAATAATATAGTATTTGTCTTTCTCTCACTTATTTCACTTTGTGCTAACAGCTTTATATGTATATATAACTATTTTTCTTTAAAAGCTTGTAAGGCGTGTGCCTATGGTGAAAATCCTATGATTATGTTAACTTTACAAGAAGAAACAAAGCTTACAGATCATAAGTTATTTGCCCATTGTTAACTAATAAAATTTCTGAAAAATGTATAATAGCTGAAAATATCAACCTAAATACATTATATGCATCACTGATTTCATTTCTTAATTTAGATTTATCTTAATGTTACTTAAAAGTAGCCTATGAATATCAAATATTTGTGACTCTAGTTTTTTTTAATTTTGACTCCATTTGAAAACAAATATAACACTGAATATATTCTATATAAAGAATGCATTATATAGTATTATTTTAAAATTTGAATAACCTTAACATATTAATCATAATTTACTATTTACCATAACTGCATTAATCAAATGCAATTTCTATAGCCTGCTGCCTGACTGTCTTATGTTGCATCCAACATACTTTATTTTCCCCCTGGTATTTCTGCAAACATAACTATTTTCTAAGAAAAGTGCTTGGAAAAAGTGTAAGACGGGACAGAATTTTGGAAAAGTGTTTGCAAGGAGAAAAGGATTCAAAACTATTAATATTAGAAGAAATAGAGTCATTTATTTTCCACTCCACCCATATCCTTTCTGCATACTTCTTAATGATTGTGAATATCAACAGTACTACCAATGAATTGAAAGGAATGGAAATATCTTCCACGGAGAAATTATTCCCCCTAGGTCTTGAACTCTGCAAAGGTGGCAATTTCATCCTGAATTATAGCTAAGGCTCTAGAGGAAAATTTTACCCTAGAGATTTTCTTCCCTCACCTTCTGCACATAGGAAAGTAGCTATAAATATGAGTATGTTAGTAAGAAAAATTATTCAGTCCTACAGGATTTCTCTCTTATAGTTATGCCCCATGTTGTTATACCATTTTCAGATCTGTAAAAATATTCATTTGATTAATGTGTTACTAATCAGATGAAAAATCAGCATGATAGAACACAGCTGTAATAAGGATTTTGAAAATTCATGTAAATGGAATCTTGGTTTGTGGATCTAAGTACAATTTTTGAGCTGCTCATTATTCATGTATTTTGGAAACAGATTTTTTTCTTCATATATTTTTGCAAACCTCAAAACTTTCGCAAAAGTAATTCCTAAGTCCAAAAACAAAAAACACTCTTTCAAAACTCCAAATAGTAAATTCCTTTGAAAAAAAAAAAAAAAAAAGCAAAACAAACCACTTTTTGTCTCAAAAGCACTGTTGATCCTAAAAGTAAAGTTTATTTCTATATTAACGAGGATATTCAGGTATTTAATTGAAAGAACTTGGGTAATAAAACAGGTTTATGACTGGTTAAAAATATGGAAATGCTATTGATAAACTGTTCTGAAATAGCCATTTAAAATAAGATATTGAAAAAAGAATGGAAAGATGTGACTCAAATTTGGTTTAGAATTTGTACTAGTAAATTTACTAGTATATTTGCAGTGGGATAACCAATGTTATAGGATGATATTAAATCAGAGTTTCAGGGATCATAGCAATATTATATGGACACTTTAAGAATGAGTAAAAAAAAAGATTTACATTTTTCTCTATATAGCTTTTGCTAACATCTTGGTGTAAGATGTTGATAAATCAGTAGGCTTATTGATATCAATACTGCATTTCTGTTAAGTAGCTTAAAAATATTAGTACAAATGTCATACTACATAGAATTTAGGTTCTATACCAAAATGGAAAATATTTTATTCATTTTTTAATTTAAATTTTAGTTAGTTAACATGCAGTGCAATAGTGATTTCAGGAGTAGAATTCAGTGATTCATCACTTACAGAAAAATCCCAGTGCTCATCACAAGTGCCCTCCTTAATACCAATCATCCATCTAGCCCTTCTCCACCCACCTCCCTCCATCAACCCTCAGTTTGCTCTCTATCATTGAGTCTCTCTGTTTTGTTTCCCTTTCTTCTCTCCCCACTCATTCCCATATGTTCATTTGTTTTGTTTCATAAATGCTACATAGGAGTGAAGTCATATGGTATTTGTCTTTCTCTGATTGACTTATTTCACTTAGCATAATACATTCTGGCTCCATCCATGTTGTTTCAAATGGCAAGACTTTGTTCTTTTTGATGGCTGAGTAATATTCCATTGCATATGTATACCACATCTTCTTCATTCATTCATCAGTAGATGGACATTTGGGCTCTCTCCATAGTTTATCTATTGTTGTTAATGCTTCCATAAACATCGGGGTGCATGTACCACCTCAAATCTGTATTTTTGCATCCTTTGGGTAAATACTTAATAGTATTTATCAGTATCAATTGCTGGATCATAGCGTAACTCTACTTTTAGTTTTTTGAGGAACCTCCATACTGTTCTCCATTATTGCTGTACCAGTTTGCATTCCCACCAGCAGTGCAAGAGGTTCCTCAAAAGAAAACATTTTAATACAACTCTGTGACATTGTTAGAATTTTGATCCTAATAGCAAATAAGAAAAAAATATCTAAATGTTAAGTAAAACTTATAAATCTTAAAAACACTGTTTTATGAGGTTTACAAATGTATATATAGTGGTGTAAACTTCAAAATACATTTCTCTCTCTTATTCCACCAAGTTTCCTACTACCAAGAAAGTCTGCTTTCCAGTCAATCTTCCTTCCAAGAGGTAAACACTATTCTGATTTCTGTCACTGTATGTTACTTTTACCTGCTTTTGAATTTTACATAAATGAAATGCTACAAATCAATGTTGCATTCTCTATTATGAAATCTGTAGGGCAGGAGAGTTCAATTTTCATAAACTTAAACATTCAATATTATAAAGATATCCTTTTCCACCCAATTAATCTATGGATTGAATGTAATCCCAAATCAGTATCACAATAGGTTTCCTTTGACAAACTTATTCAAAATATTAAGGAAATATCCATGGAAAAGAATAATCAAGACAATCTTAAAGATGAAGAATAAAATTTTAGGTCCTAAAGGCAAAATGTAAATGCTTATTATAGAAGTATACTAAGAATCTGTTATAGTGGTTCAGGGTAGACAAAATAATTGATAAAACAGCATACTCCAGAATTAGATGCACACATAGATAGATACTTGATTTACTATCAAGACAACACTGCAGAGAAGTAGGATGTGGTCTTGTATCCATTGTACATCCATACAGTAAATAATGAATATGAATTCTTACTTTATACTATACACAATGGAACGTATATCTAAATATTGAAGATAAACCCTTATAATGTCTATAAGATAACACAAGAGAATACTTTTATGGCCTGATAGTACACAAAGTTGTCTAAAACTGAACACAAGAATCACTTATCTTACAGGAATAAAATAGATAAAATGGACTACATTAAAATTAAGAACTCATTGTCAAAAGAGACCAAGAGATTGAGAACTAAAGCCACATATTGAAAAAAAAAAAATCATTCGAAATATATATAACCAACAAAGGATTAATATCCAGAAAATATATAAATAACTTCAGCAAATCAATCTAAAACAAGATAAATTATAGAACAAGGATATTCAAATTTCATAAAGTCATATAAAGGATTCATGTTATTACCTGTAAAGGAAATTAAGTTAAAACCTCAATTATATACTGCAGCATACCCCCAAAATGGCTAAAACTGAAAATAATGTTAATACTAATACTTTATATTGTGAATTAACTTGAATCCTTATAAACTTCTCATAGGTGGGCAAATGGGTCAATTGTTTTGATAAACTTTATGAGACTATCTCCTTAAGCTGATCATATTCATAACTAAAATTAATTATAAATCATAAATTAATCATAATAAATTAATTATAAATTATAAATAAATCATAAAGAGAAAGTAATCCTCCTCTCCAGAGCATGAATAAACATGCACATTAAATATGCACAAGAATGTTTATTTCATCCATATGTCTCATGGCCTCAAACTGAAAACAATTCAAAATACCTATCAATATTACAGGAGTTAAAATGAAAAATATTCTGCTACTCTGGTAACTGAAATAAATCTCACAATCACAATGTTACATGAAAAAAATCAAGCAGAAATATACTATAGTACTCTATTTAAATAGTTTCAAAACCAGAAAAAAACTTTTCTGTGGACATATATGTCCCTAAATTCAGTCACTTTATCCTATTCTATATTAAAACATTCTGTAACATATTTTCCTTTAAATAGTTTTGTTTAAGTTTATGTAATTATTATACTTAAAACATCATCAACATTAATTAAAATCCAACATTACTTTGCATAATAAAAAATAATTGTCAAGACATGCATTTTAAAGCTTAAAAATAAAAGAGTTAAATTTGAATAATATTAAAATAATTTTTTTCAAATAAAATTCATTCCTAAATTTATTTTCTTATTATGAGAAACAAACTTTTTTGATCACTTCCTATAATTTAACATGCAACTTGATGTTGCTTTAATTACCTCCAATCCAAGAAACCACAACACACACCCACACTACAAACACAAGACATCAAAAGGGGCATAATTTAATGAAATTTCTTTTAATAATGCCGAAATCTGAAAACTATTTCAAAAAGGCTTCTGAAGAATCACTCAGAATTAGTTTTTCCTTTGACAGTATTATTTGGTAGGACACCTGCATGGTTTGGTTGGTTAAATGTCTGACTCGATTTCAGCTCAGGTTATGAGATCATGAGATCAAGTTCCCCATTGGACTCTGTGCTGACAGTGTGGAGCCTACTTGGGATTCTTTCTCTTCCTTTCTCTCTCTGCCCCTCCCCTGCTCTCTGTCTCTCTCAAAATAAAAATAAACATTAAAAAAGAAAAGAAAGAATTATTTGGTAATGTCCAAATAATTGGGAGGGAAACCATTCACTATTGGATTTAGTTTGGAAAAATACATTGTGAAGATATCTATTAAATCACTACCTTTTTCTTCACAATATTAAACAAATATTTTGGTGAACCTTTCGGATGAGTTTACAGTCTGGCCATTCACAAAATGAAAATATTCAGTCTATTTGTTGGTTGGTTGATTAGAGTAAGGAAAGAGATTTTTCACCGAGTGAGCTAGAGTCACTGTGTTTGAAGTACATTGTCAATAGTTAACATTTATTAGCCCAGTACTGCCAAGGTACAATGCTAGAAGGAAACTTGCCATACTTCAATTATCACTGCAATCTAACGAAGTAGGTATTTTTATTATTTGCATTTTAGAATGCATGGCAAAGAAACTTAAAAAAAAAAAAAAAGGCTGATGAAGAGTGCCACTTTTTGGTAGCAGATTCAAGACACCAACCTGAGCCAAACCTATCCCAGCACTGAACTTTTAACCTCACATTGTGCTGCCCCCTTGCTCTAATTAAGAAACAGTAGTTAGAGATTCACTTCAGATTCTTTTTAGTGCATGAGAAAGAGATTTTCAGAAAAGTCAGCGCCTAACTACTGGTGAAAAACAATATTTAAGAGAAGTCACATTACTGACAAGGATACATATTAGGCACTGCATCTAAATGCTTTACATGTGTTACTTATTTAACCCTTATGAAAGTCCTAGGAGATAGGAACTATTATCTCTATTTTATCCAGGAGGAATCTTTGCGTCAGAATCAGTAAGCAACTTGCCCCAGAGCTGGGATTCAAGTTCAAGTCTATTATTGAAATCACAATGCCATATTAATCACACATATTCATCACTATGCCACCATGCCATATCCCCAGAGCAGAAGCGGAGGATATAAAAATGAAGAATAACAGATGATAAAGTATAATAGAATAAGAAATAAAGTAATTCTGAATAGAAAGATCTTGGAACGCGCCTGCAAGGATGAAGAACTAGGCTGGATCTTTAAGGAAATGTAGGGCATTGACAGGTAGAAACAGCAGGAAAACAGACTAGGAAGACAAGACACAGCAGGAGCCCATGTGGGCCAGAAGAACCTGGTAATGATGGTGAGTAGGTCATATGGATTAAATAAAAGGATGGAATAGGAGATTAAGAAGGAAAGCAGGTAGATTAGATCATGAAAGGCCATATATTTAGATGGAGGATTTGGAATTTATGTATACTGTTGTATAAAAAGAATTAATCAGTTATTGAACTTACAAGATTTGGGTCTTAGAAATTTAGTTCTAACTATGGTGGCAATATGTTCTAGTTTGGCCCTAACCATCCTTGCTTATGTTTATTACCTTAGGAAAGTTGTTAACATCACCTCCTTTTCCTTTAAAACATTCCTAGTTAGGATAATCTATTTCGTGGCCACCTAACTTGGACAAACATTTATGTTTATCAGACTGAAAAAATAAAAATTTGGCATCACCAAGTGTTGGTGAGTGTCTAAGGTTTTTAAACTGGATGAACAGTTTGAAGGGTAGCTTCATAGAACTTATTAGATTTTTTTTAAAACAATACCAGACCTCTATACCTATGCCAGGGAAATGTGATAATTGTGCACAAGGAAGCACGTACAAAGTTACTGATTGTCTCATATTATAGGACAAGTCAAAACAAAAAGAGACAATTGTCAATAAACGAAAACTATATAAAATACAGTATACATTTACTATGAGTCATTATGTAACAGTTAAAAAGACAAAATGGCAGGTGCGCCTGGGTGACTCTGTTGGTTAAGCATCTGACTTTGGCTTAGGTCATGATTTCACAGTTCCTGAGTTCAAGCCCCACATAGTGCTCTGTGCTGACAGCTAGGAGCCTGGAGCCTGCTTCAGACTCTGCATTTCCCTCTCTCTCTGCACCTCCCCTGCTCCCATTCTGTCTCTCTCTGAAAAATAAATAAACATTAAAAAATTTTTGAATGAAGACAAAAAGGCAGGCCTATGAGTTCTGGTATAGAAAGCAAACTAAATAAAATAAAAATGGTATTAATTTAAATGAATAGTAATTAATGTAAAAAGAATAGTAAATGTACTCCTTTTTAATATTCTCTATTAATGTAAATGAATAGTAAAAGGACTTCAGGGAAATCTACAACTCTTTAAAGAAAGGACTAGAATTAGGTTTATGAACCAATTAACAAGGTGTCTACTCTATAATCATTTAAGAGAAAGTGAACTATACTTCTGGCTTTATAAATTAAATAAATAGGCAGATTTAAGAAATTGCATGATTAGAATTAACAGATCTTGGAATGTCATTTATAGAGATACTAAAGGAGTAAGTAGACGCAAAGAAGTCTCCAAATTTTGAACTTTCATTCCTGGAATGGTCTCATTTTGGAAATACTGATGGCATAAAATACATTAAACAAAATATAATGCACTTCAATTTCTTACATCCTCTATTTGAGGTGCTAGTGGACTTGCCATGTAGAGATACTTAACAAAAAGTTGACCTGGCTTTTCTCTTCATTCCTTGAGACCCATGTTTACTTGTATGGTATCGGATATGACATTTTCCACATTGTATTATAGCTGTTTTATGTTTCCTCACTAGTCTGTGAGCTGAAAAATATTGTCCAACTTTCGAGTTATATAACTTTACAAAATCTGAGCCAGGTCTTTACTCATTATTATATTTCATATCACCTGTGAATATAAGTGCAATGTCACTTTCCTCATAACTCTTAAACTAATATTTTAGCCACCTATAAGTACACCTATTTATTTTCATGTCCATGTAGCACTATGATATTATATTGAGGTAATAGAATTTATAAGACTGCATTATGATATATGATTGCATTTTTATTCCCTACCAATCACTGAGCTGGGGTGGGAGCAGGTCTTACTTGATATGAATCGTACAGTATCTAGTGTATAACAGATATAAAAGAATGTTGGTTGAATTGAAATGTAGAGGCATGACATAAGGAATACTGAAATGCTTGATAAAAAGACTAATAAAAATAAAGTGCTATTTTTCCACATTGTCTGTAAGACTTAAGTTCATTTAACATTTTTGTGTTAGGACACCATACAATGTTTATTAGATATATTTTATATAAATAGCCTCTACTGAGGCATTTTTAGAAAATAAATTTCACAGCTATAATGTTTGCTTTTAGAATTGCTTATTAGATAGGAAGCTAAATTGGCAAATCAAGCAGAACAAAACTATATAGAAAATCCAAATCCATTTCTTTATATTGTTCCATAAAAAAAATTAAGAATATCCTGTACTTCAGTTAACAGCAAATAAGCTCATTTAGCTTCATCACTTCATTCATTTTTATGGATCTTAAGACTTTTTAGACCCACAGTGTTGCTTTTGTTTTAGTCATACCTAGGTTTATTTTGGGCAATCCTATTCCTCCTCTGTGTAACTATTTGAATATGTGACTTGAAATCAATCCAAGGTCCTACCACAAATTCCTGGAAATATCTATGGGCTTAAATTTACTTTATAAGAAAAGGGGTGGCTCTTCCTTATTTTTCATCTATTCTTTGCATTTTAATTGTCAGTGTGTAGGCCAGTAAAATGATTTTAATTATACTACGATGAACACTATCATGCACAGTTTCTAGGTTTATGCATAACAGAAGTGATTAAAATACTGTAATTCATTTTATACTTTATTTTTTAATTTTTTTTACTCTAACCAATGACTTGCATTGAGTTTGCAACTTATTGGCTTAAAATAAAACTTTATTAAAGAAAAAAAGAAATAAATTCACATTAGTGTTCATTTTAAGAAAGCAGCAGTAATGAAAAGCTGTATCAATTTCCCATTATGGTTTAGAAGAACTAGTGATATGAAACTGTATATGTAAGAAAAGTGACACTTCATTCCAACTTGGAATTCTAATTAAGCACTTTATTTCAAAAGAGAAACTATATTTTCTCCATTTCTTGGGATATTTTACAGTGTTAATCAATTTTTTTTGATCTGCATAGGACACAGTATGTTAAATAAGTGTCTGGAAAAATACTTATGGGAGATAAAAAAGGACCGTTATATATTAATTCAACTGAAATATAAAACACAAAGTACTTTAAATTGAATACAAAGATTTTAAAGCTGAATCTAATTTATCACTAGAAAAATGTAACCTTATGAAATGTAATATTAGTGTCAAAGATCTGAATCTTTTCTACAAAGAGGACAATAAAATCTTACCACTCTCTCAATACATTAATATAATAATGAAAATCAATTTATACTATGGTTGGCCTCTGCAGTGAATTCTATATATTGATAGTATTCTGACTATATTTCAATATATTAATAAATAGTCTGCTCTTTTAACCTTTTGTCAGCCAGGAGAGACAGACAAATCCACAAGTTAAACAGCATGTATTTATGTGTGAGCATACATGCATATATTATACATCAACCCGTAGGGAAACAGGCTTGCTGAGAAACTGATAAAGAAGGTAGAGATATTTAGGGACATCTTAGAAGCTTAATCTTCTAACTTTCTCTGAGTAATTATATAGCTAAGCTCATGCTGAATATACATAAGAATCAGTACAGACTACTTTTTGTAAAATATTTTTAATTGGAAGCATATAGATAGCCTTAGTTGTTCCTGAACATAATGTAAGCCTGATTGTAAAAGAATCAGGCATAGCAAGAATTTGGCTTTATCAACTCAGAAATGGCTCATAACTGAACAGGAGTCATCTGCCACAGTCATGTCCTATATGGAACATATACCAAGTAAAAAGCTACAACTACTCTTTCTCTGTTAAGTTCTATATTCTTAACTAAATCAATCAGAAACATATAGCGAAGTGTGTGTGTGTGTGTGTGTGTGTGTGTGTGTGTGTGTGTGTGTGTGTGTATAACAGTATTTAGCCTCAATAACCTGTGAACTTCCTATAACAATGAAGACCAAAATCAGTATACTCATTCAAAGATGTATAACAAACAAAACAAAACTGCAATGCCAAGTATAACAAAAAGATCTTTACCTAGTTATCCTTGTGAGTTTCAGCTATGTCCAATAAATTTATAGGGCAAAAAAACTTACCAAGACAAAACATAGGGGCACCTGGGTGGCTCAGCTGGTTGAGTACCAGACTCTTGATTTCGGCTCATATAATAATATCATAGTTCCTGAGAGTTCAGTGCAGAGCCTGCTTGGGATTCTCTCTCCCCTCTCCCTCCACCCTCTCAAAATAAATAAACATATTTTAAAAGAGACAAAGCATACACCAAGTTTCCTTTTCATAGCCATTCTTCTTACTCTGATAGCATTTTTAAATACTTTCAGTTTATTAGCTTTGACATTTCTATCCTAAGCACCTCCAACTATTCTCACAATGTGTTTATGTGAAACTTTCAAAAACTTGAAGTCAATAATAATGCATTACAAAAAATCATATTTAAAATTTCCTAACCATTGCCACAAGTAGCATCAACATAAGAACATTGTAATTATTTAAATAGCCAACAGTAATCTCCTATGAAATTGAAAAAAAATAAATGAGTTAATAAGCAAAAAGAGCCATATTTAACTCTGGTTTTAATTTTTATCTCAATAGAAATCAGAGGGGAAAAATAAGCTTAATTTAATATAATCTATGTGTAGCAAGGGAACGGTCTCATCCTGTCTATATCGTCAAACATATAAATATCATTGTTGTCAATCTCTTAAACTTTCAAAATTATGTGGATTATGTCTTCTGCATAAAAACTGGCCTAAAAACTCAGAGTTTTAGGAATAAAGAAATAAAAGGAGTTAAAAGGCCTTTTTGTATAAACTTCGTTTGTTTTACAGATAAAGAAAAAAGCTAAATGACAAGGTTACTTCAACATAATGTATTATAATTTCCTGATGCTGGAAATGTAGGCAAGTTTCTAATTAATATGTCAAAAGCATTAACAGCATGTTCAAGTCCTATTTGTATTGAAAATCTGCTTACCTTATTCTTACATATCCTTCTAGTTACCACCCTATCTCTGTCCTTTTATTTATAGCCTCAGCTTCTTGAAAATGGTCTACACTTATTGTTCAACATCCTCACACACCATTTAAAACTGTCACAAGGGAAGCATCTAACTCTAGGTCCAGATGACTAGCGCTATTAAGCTTCTAAAGCTGATTGTGCAGACTCACAAAATTTGTTTGTGCTAAACTATGCAGAGAACGTCCCTGGTGGGCTTCTCCCATGCTTAGAGGTACCAAGTGATGATTAATCACAAACTACAGGAGATCTCAGAATACCTAAAATACAAGTTGTTGATTACATGGTTGAGATGCAGATTTCTGGTGGTATCTCCATGTTAATAAGGGATAGCAAGCATAGAATCAACTGAGTGAGCCAGATTACTAGCCCAAGTTATTAGGCTACTTTAAAAATTATCACAACTCTAAGATTGTGCTTAGGCAAGTAGGCAGCTATCCCACAAGTGTATGGTGAGTTGGTAGCCATAGCGATGTTCCTATAACCACAGTGAAACAGAGTTACACCTTAGGTCCGAAAATATGCCTCAGGTAATTGTTCCTGGCTTCTGTCCCCACACCCCACAGCAACTCTTCCTGTCATGATCTCCAATAACTTTGTCATTAATTGCAATGGATAATTCTCAGCATACATTCGTATTTAAATCCTCTATAGCTGCTGACATTTACTACAACATCCTACTTCTTGAAATCCACCCCCCCCCCGACACACACCTTGGCTTTATTGATGTATGGATTCCAAATATTTTAATGTACACATCATTGATATTATATTTAATATAGAATACTCATTCCATGAAAAGGGACCTCCACTTGTCATTGGGATCATCATCACTATTATAGGTATTAATAGAGATTACTAGTTTTAATATTTATAAGCATACTGATGATTTCTTATATTCCTAATTAATTAAGCTTAATTAATACCTAACTAATAATGTATAACTTTCAGTCCTCACCACACGACGTAGTGACCATGAGGTAGTTGTCAGAGTTACACCCTATATCCAATCACAACCAGACCTAACCTACAATCTTCACATCTCTTAATTATGCCACTTTTTAAAAATTTACTTATTTATTTATCCATTTATTCATTCAGTCAGTCCATCATTCATCTATTCTTCTACCCATTTATGTATGTATGTATGCATGCATGCATGCATTTATTTCTATTTAAAGTAGGCTCCACGCTCAACATGGGGCTTAAACTCAAAATCCTGAGATTAAGAGTCACATGCTCTGATGACTTTGCCAGTCAGGTGCTCTTACTGATACTACGTTTCTTTATATCCTTTTACTCTAGTTGAAGTCCTTAACATTACTCACATATATTACAACCTTCTCGTATCTGGTTTCTCCACTTCCAGTCTTATCCCTCTCATAATTTATTCTCTACAATGCTATAAGACTGGTATCACCCTAAAAGTAAAATATAATAAGATATTACCGTTTCTCAAATATTATAGTAAAATTCTTCATTCCCCCCCCCCAATTTTTTCAGATTCAGTCCAAATCTCTCTTTGCATGGCATTCTTAATCCAGACAATGGAAAATGAAAACCTAAAAGTTGATTCAAGTTCTTTATTTCAAGTTGTTTATGACATGGTGCTATTAATGTTTTAAAAGAATTACATGTGCTAATGTGAAACACAAAACAGAGAACAAACCTGAAAATTTCCTGAGCAGGCAAAAACATTTAAGCCACATAAGCAAAACTCAAGTTAGCTTATTCTGCAAAACAAGTGAAACTTAACTTGGGCCACTTCTTGTACCTGCCTCTGAAAATCATAAATGAAACTTAAGCTGTTCTTCAAACTTGGCATGAGGTACACACCTTTAACAAATTATCACTAGAAAAACTCAAACCCTATAACCAATCATTGTAAAGAATAAATGGTCTCTGCATTTTCACTCCTATATCTTACAACAATGTATCTCAGTATCTCATTCCACTCTTGGTTTGAGAGCTCCCAGTTTGTGACTTGCTTTTACATTCACAATAAACTCTTACTAAATACTATTTTACTTAGCTGGTAGTTTTAATTTTGCTATTTCTGTTTTTTTTTTTTTTTTTTTTTGTATATGAAAAACTTTACCTCACATCAAATATATTCCAAACTAAGTATCAGTTGGCTCTGGCTGAAATCCAAATTGGACAATGTGATAAGGGTTTTGAAGTTTCTTCAAACATTCTCATCAAACCCAAGCAAACCCAGCAAACCAAAGTGCCTCCAAGCATTCTCTTTGATATATTCATAAATAATGAGAGTTAATGGTGGGGAATAGGTCTGGTATTATCCATAGTTCCAAAGATGATGCTATCAAAGTAAACAACCTAAAAGGATAAATGAAAGTAAGTATTTGCTCTTCATGGGACTAGTCTCTTGTAAAGTTATTTTGCCTGAAAAAGTTTAAATTCCTTCTATTGGGGCGCCTGGGTGGCTCAGTCGGTTAAGCGTCGGACTTCGCTCAGGTCATGATCTCGCAGTCCGTGAGTTAGAGCCCCGCATCAGGCTCTGTGCTGACAGCTCAGAGCCTGGAGCCTGTTTCAGATTCTGTGTCTCCCTCTCTCTCTCACCCTCCCTTGTTCATGCTCTGTCTCTCTCTGTCTCAAAAATAAATAAAACGTTAAAAAAAATTTAAAAAAAAACCTGTACATTCTTTCTAAACTTGGCCTTTATAAATCCACATTCTTAATTGAGTGCCATTACATCATATTTCAAACCCAACAGGGAAGTGAATACATTTTCAATAATCCACGGGTATCACCAATTCCCTCACATTTACTTAAGCACTGAAGTCCTGCACCTGCAACTCACATATGCACAGCAGGACAACTTTCTGCTTAATTTAGCATGGAGACTGGCAGCCAGAATCACAGAAAAATGAAACTTACACAAATATACTTTATATATATAATCAATGGGGAAAATATGAGTATAAAGAATTAGGAGAGGTTTTATTTTACTTTTGTTCACTCTAATTAAATATAGTAGGGGGTAAAAAATCTGAGTTGAGTTTCCAAGAATATGGGCAAATTTTCTTTAATACCTACAATCCATTTCCATAAATAGTTTTGATCTGTTATGTGCAGTGCAATTTGCTTGAAAAATGTACATTTATAAATGTTTACATTATAGTCCATGCACTCAGCTAGCAGCAAATCTATAATCAGGGTTTAAAACGCAAGCCTTTAAAGTAATGAGCAGAGAAGGCAGAATAAGAGATCACACACATGCAGACAAGGTCGTAATTTCATTGAGTTTGAAGAACATAAACTCACATTCATATATATTTCAGTTTTTTATTCTGGTTTCACCATTTGCAAAAACAGCAGCTTTCTTTCCTGCCTAGAGGTGCCTTCCTAAACACAAATTTTTATACAGGCTATGTTTGACATCTTGGGATTGTGATCCTTAGGATATCCAATAAATAGACATGATGGCTCTTTCTCCAGAGACCTGTAGAGGTCCAGTGGTTTTTTCACCGTGTCAGGAAAGCCCTAGTTACTGGCTCTTCCTATAGAAGAAAACCAGCCCTGAGCAGTAATATTTGTTGGAAATAATTCTGGCCTAGAATTGGAGACTTCATTTCAAAACTGTTTCTCTTTTGAGGTTAATACATTCCAGCCCTATCATCCTCTCCCTGTCCTCAATATTAAATCTTCCTTCAGGTGTTTGTCTCTACTTAAAATGAAAACATTGGCACATGGTACAAAATCCTCCTTTCCATAAAATATTTTACTGTCAATGTGTAAAAACCTACATCTTAAATGCATTTGTTTGCTCTTTGTATCCCCCACTAGTAAACAAGCTCCATAAGGGCAGAGGCATTGCTTTATATACTGCTATACCCATAATTTATCATGTATTAGCCTGGTGCTCAATAAACCACTTTGAATAAAAAAATATAGAAAATCTCATGTTCTTGGCCATGACATCTACTTCACCTTAGGCATCTATTCCCAAAACCATGCCCCGGATCTTCCAAATGCAAGGATCATTATGTCTTAGGCATCTAAACACCAATATTCATTCAATCCCCATTCAACTGATATTACCAATCACCTACCATACACAAATACTATTTTATGTATGAAACAATAAACATAGAGTGTCTGTGCGTCAAGTAACTACATTCTAGTAAGGAAGACAAAAAAGAAAATAAATACACAGTATAAATTCATTAACTGGAATTATATTATGAATAAATACAAAATATATAAAATACTATTATGCTGAGTGAAGTCAGTCAGTCAGAGGACATATATCATATGTTTTCACTCATATGTGGATCTTGAGAAACTTAACAGAAGACTATGGGGGAAGGGGAGGGGGGAAATAGTTACAAACAGAGAGAGAGGGAGGCAAACCACAAGAGACTATTAAATACAAAAAACAAACTGAGGGTGTGCGGGGGACATGGGGGAGAGGGAAAATGGGTGATGAGCACTGAGGAGGACACTTGCTGGGATGAGCACTGGGTGTTGTATGTAAGCTAATTTGATAATAAATTATATTAAAAATTAAATTAAAAATTAAAATACTATGAAGAGATTTTATTATGCTATGAAGAAAAATAAAGCAGGGAAAGGGGACAGAGCATGATGGAAATATGGCTATTTTAAAAGTAGAACTGGTTAGAGAAAGACTCCTATAGGTGAATTTGGCCAGAGACTAATGAAGCAAGCAATAAACCACTCACATATCTTGAGAAATAGCATGCCAAGTAGAGAAAACAGTAAGAGCAAGGTCCTGAAGCAGGAACAAATTTGGGAGGATGAAGGTACAGGAGGAAGGCCAATGTGATGGTAGGAGATGAGGCAGAAAAGGGCAAAGAAGATACAAAACAGGGGCCTGTGTTAATTAAGTTAATTCAGGAAGATTTCATAGGTAAACCTGAGATATCCATAATTTAACTCATTTTCCTAATATGCCATTGGGGAGGGGAGGAGGGGTGGGTGTCATTGCTCGTAAGGTGTTTAAGGTATCCAGAATAGTATCACCTTTAACACATGGCTTCCAAGTCCATATTGTGCTAAAATTCCATCACCTGGAATGCATACTGAAAGGGATTCTGGGGCTGGCTTCCCAGTGATCTGCCCATGAAGAAAATGGTAGGTATAGTGAGCAGGTGGGCACTCTTTGCCAAACTTGTGTTGGCCATGATAAGGAATAGTGCTTTTAATATAAATAATGTGGGAAACTAGGGGAGAGTTTTGAAAAGGAAAATGGTATAATTTATATTTTAATGAGTAGTATGATTGTTGGGCTGACAATAAAATCTAGGTGAACAAACTTGAAACTTCTTTTTTTCAAAGAGGAGGTGATGATAGTTTAGATTACACTAACCTGCTAGCTCTGAATATAGCAAGAAATGTTTATATCTGTGCTATCTTTTGCTGGCAATTTCTTATGGGGTGCAATTTGAATTAGGAAGTTCTCAAGGCTGGGTAACATTCCTCTCTTTTGACCTCTTATAATCCTGTGTTAAATCACTATTATGCATTTGAAAACTCTCTTTTTTGACATGTATTTATGTGACTGTTCTATTATACATTGAACTCTCTAAGCATAATGACTATATCTTGATAACCCTGGTTATAGTACACTGCCTGAGGAGTTGAAGCACACAATTATTTTTTTTAACTGAATGGAGAAACTTGCCTATGGACACAACACAATTACAGTATCACCAACAGTACTGGAATCCTGATGCGGGTTATTACAAAACCAAGCCTTACTCCACTACTTTATGTTGTAGCAACTTATATATGGCAAAGGAACAAGGCAAGTTTTACTTAATCCTAGTTAGTTGATGCCCGTAGGTACCCAGTCTGGAGATTAAACTGTGACAACAGAATTTGCAAACAACATTTTTATATTAGATGGATATTTTGTGTTGTTTATTCTGTCTGGAACAAAACTTTAGACAGAATCAGGGGAAAGACACAAATGGAATCCAGATCTTTAAAAGATAGTATTGACCTGACTTTAAACAGAATAAGATCTTAACTCAAAAATATATATAAAGGCACAGAGGACTAACATTGGTATTCATTTGCTGATTCATTCAATGAATAGTTAATGCCATCTACTATGAAGGAAGATCTGCTATATCTGCTGGAGGCATAGTAATGAAAAAAGAGTTAAAATACTCTACTCTTATGAAAACAGCTTTCTCCTGTAAACAGAATTTGATCTTGACTGTCTAACAGAACTCCAGACAAATGAAATGCGAAAACACAACAGAATATAGACAGAACAGATATCTCAGTGGAAAGAAAGGTACTGTTTTACTCTAGAAGTGCAGCATACAAAGATTACTATGAATGTAGGGAAAAAAATGGCGGCGGGGGGGTGCTCCTGCATTGTTCAGATCTGGGTCAGAGACCAAGCAAAGCTAAGGATACCAGTTGAAGGTATTCAGTGTTTGAATCTTTATGGGATGGGAGAAAAATCTGACAATATGGTGTTTTTATTTTTATCCAGTACTTACTAAAATGGACAAGACCTAGAGAGGCAAATACTAAACTTGTGAGAAAAAAAACAGAGGTTGTAATGGGTTTCTGCTTATGCAAACTAACCAAGGAAAATAGCCCTCCATTTACCATACCTCACTTTTCACCATCAATTATTGGGAATACCTTTGACTAGATGTCATAATTGATCTCCAACAAATTGTGGGTGTTCTGCTCATGGGTCTCCAATCAGAAGCTTGGGTGGCAAACTTGAACCTCAATCTGTGCACTTTCTCTTCAGAAGCTCTTCCCATTAGGAATCCTAAATTTGTCCCCTAAGGGTGCTTAGGGCATTTGTTTTTATCCATCTTAATTCCAACAGTAAACTTTATGAGATCTTTTAGGTATATTTTAAGTTTAAATAACCAATGTTTTCCTATACTTATATATAATATTGTTTTTATTCATCTTTATCATTTTTAATATTTATTTATTGAGAGACATAGTGGGGGAGAGACATAAAGAGAGGGAGAGAGAGAATCCCAAGTAGGCTCTCTGTGGTCAGCACAGAGCCTGATGTGGGGCTTGAACTCACAAACCATGAGATCATGACCTGAGCTGAAATCAACAGTCGGACCCTTAACTGACTGAGCCACTCAGGCACCCCTTTACTCCTCTTTATAAATACTTTGCCTAAATATTTAACTTTGTTGTTTTAATTGTAAAGAGGAATAACCAGCCCAGGTTGTCAATTCTAAACATAACCTTTACCCAAAAGAAGCAAATGTCTGATCTTAAATAATTATCTGAGACCTGAAGACAGCTTAGCTTCTTTAATACGATCAGCAGCCTGGTACTTAACAATTGCTTCTCTTGGTGACTCAAGATCTTAGGAAAAATCTCTTACTGAAAAAAGCAGTAAGATGAGTCTAAAGAAACTCTGCCGGCATACTTTATTCTTCATATAACTTCAGTCTTTCTGATGAAAATTAATGACAAAAAAATCATGGCTCCTAATAAAAATAATACGCAGGTGATTTGTTTGTTCTGGTGAAAAATGCTTGAAATTTGAAAACTTACCACAAACTTAAAATGAAAGATGATCCTCTTCCCCCAAATTAATTAAACTAAATGAAAAATGGGTTTTAGAAATTGATTTGTAAACGTTGCCTATTTATAGCAGATTAGTCTTCCTAGAGTGGATAAATTGCTCATGGTTACAACTTGGCAGTTCAGCAGTAATTAAGGATCAAGAAGCTGGGGTATTGTCCAAACAAGAACAAATACTCATTTGAAAAAATATCCAAAATATGACCAAATTATATATCTAAAATCAGAAAATTTCACATCAAATAATTTATCAATTGCTTGAATATACAATGATATTTCAAACTTAAGGAAGTATTTTTCTCCACTGGATTTATCATATATTTATTTTTTAATTTGTTTTTCATGTTTATTAATTTAGAGAAATTGTGTGTGTGTGTGTGTGTGAGAGAGAGAGAGAGAGAGAGAGAGAGAGAGAGAGAGAGAGAGAAAGGGGAGGGGCAGAGAGAGGTAGAGAGAGAATCCCAAGTAGACTCCACACTGTCAGCGCAGAGTCTGATGCGGGGTTTGATCTCACAAACCATGAGATCATGACCTGAGCAGAAATCGAGTAGTCCTCTTAACTGACTGAGCCACCACAGTACCCCCAAAGATTTTAATGAAATATGTATCATAATCTGAATTCCTAAGGGGTGCTTCTTTTTTTACACTAAATTAAAAAACACTTATGAATGACTCTCATTCTTGTAGGTCCATGAAGCATATGCTACAATTTCAGATTGATGTCTCTCAAAATCTCACTGCATGCTACACTGGTAAAATTGGTTTTATGTTCTTTCACATTTGGGGTGCTGGGGTGGCTTGGTCAGTTAAGCATCCTACTCTTGATTTCAGCTCAGGTCACCATCTCATGGTTTCTGAGTTTGAGCCCCACACTGAGCTCTGTACAGAGCCTGCTTGGGATTCTTTCCCTCTCTCTCTCTGCCCCTCCCTTCCAGCACACTCTCTTTCTCTCTCTTTCTCTCCCTTGCCTGCTCAAAAAATGAATAGAAAATATATTTCCTGCCACATTTACTAGAAATAACTGTATTCAAAATGAATGTGGTGTACCAAAGCAAGCCCAAGCCCATTATATTTATAAGACCCTCACTTCAAATATAATTATATAGATAGGTTGAAAGTAAAAATATTTTAAAAAGTACACTATGAAAAAGTGAATTTTTAAAAAAAGAAAGCAGAAGTGGCTATATTAACATAGGGGAAAAAAAGGCTTAGGAGCAGAGATAATTATCAAGAACAAAGAGAAATAATATTGATATAACTAGTAAAAAAAAAAAATAAGTGAATACTACCAGCAATTCTATGCATATAAGTTACAAAAGTAGAGAAAATAGCCCAATTCCTTAAAAACTGCCAAACCTTCATCAACATATAATAAATTAACTGAATAGTCCTATAATATTAAAGAAATTGAATCTGAAATGTAAAAGGTTTTAAAAAAGAAATTCCTAGGCCCAGATGGTTTCAATGAATAACTTGTAGAAAAACTTTGGAAAACTTCGTGGCTGTTTGTAGTTTCTATAAAAGTTGAACATATGATTACAAGCCAGCAATTCTACTCCCATGTATATTAACATAAATATATATGAAATATATGTATATGAAATATATATCTTGAATATAAAAATGTATCTACCAATGTTCTTAGCAGGTCTATTTGCAATAATTCAAACCTCAGGAAGAAGTTCAGAGCTCAGTATTCTCAGCCTCCTTCAGAACAGCTGCACTCCAGGGAGCCTGGGTGGCTGAGTAGGTTGAGCATCTGACTTGGGCTCAGGTCATGATCACTCAGTTAGTGAGCCCAAGCCCCAGGTCGGGCTCTGTGCTGACAGCTCAGAGCCTGGAACCTGCTTAGAATCCATGTCTCCCTCTCTCCTTGCCCCTCCCTGCTTGCACTCTGTATCTCTTTCTCTCTATCAAAAATAAACAAACATAAAAACAAAACAAAACAAAACAAAAACCAGCTACATTCCCTTGCCCCTAAACATGCACACACACACAAAGTGATCCCTCAGGCTTCTTTTCAAAATCCTATAATTGCTTAACAGAATTTAAAAACCTGTGCTATTAGGTACCTTGAGGAAATCAACACTAGCTTCCAAATTACCTAAACTTAAAATTTTTTTGTTTGCCTTTTTTTTTAAAAATATCCTTCTTTAAAGAAAGGATTAACACAAGTTTTATATAACATAATTCTGTTCCTGGATTTTATTTTCTTCATTAAACTGCATTATAAAATTTCACATTTATTTACATTTCTGAAAAAAAAAACTGACTTACTTCAGAAAGAAGTAAAACTTAAAAAAAAATCTTATGATCAAGGATCTTTCTGAAAACCTTTAAAAAGTAGTATAATTTCTTAAAGAATTCTGTGTTTCTTACAGCCAGAATTATCTTTCTTACATAGACTGTGTGGCAGATGGTTTCATTGTTCTCCAAATTCCATTATAGATTTCTCTGTTAGTAAAAGAGGTTTAACTGTCTGTCTGCTCAGATAGACAGAATAGTCCTCAACTTCCTTGGAAACTAGTGATAATTAATAGACACATACTGTGAGTAATTTTGGATCATTCAATTAAAATAGAATAGTCTTTTTGGACTTAAACTCATACCTCCTTAAGGGCCTAAATATCATCGTGACAATAACTCAGCTTTGATCAGGCAGTAAAAACAAGAAAAACTAAGTGAAAAAAAATTAAAGAATCAATGTCCCTGGGTGATTTTGTGGAACAGCACCTCCCCACACACAAGAACCTGACCCACTCATATCTGGAAGGTGGTAGAAAGGAAATATTTGTTTTTTGTCAGCATACTTTGTGATTCCTTGTTGTAGCCACATAGCTTACACCCAAATATGGGCTGTATACCCAAATTTGGATTATGACTTAAAAAATATCAAAACCAATTTGAGACACTATCATGAAACTTAGCCTCTATTCTAACAAAGCCCCCCCGCCTACTTATAAGCAAAATAAGAGCATTGGAAGACAAGTATTCCCTTATAATTTACTTTCAGACTGTCCACTTTCACAGCTTTATTCCACTCCATCTTTTGACGTCTTGTTTTTTCTTAAATCTTATTTCATTTGCCAAATGGTTAGTTTATTCAGATTGCTTTCAGACATTTCACCTGCCTTCCAAATACTGTCTCACCTATATAATTATGAATATATCTCTTTAAAATATTTAGTTCATATACATTCTTTATACCTTTAGTATATATAAATAACATATTATATATAAAATATTTACTCTATGTATATTTGTATATTGTATGTAGATTTATGCGAATGCACATAAAGATAGAAGGAGAAATATATAGAAAATGAGTTTATGATATGCCTTCCCCAAAGTATGCAAGTTTGGAACATTCATTATTTTGAGCTGAAGGCTGTTGAGAAACAGTAGATGCAATAAGGGCTTTCTGATCTACCCTTTTCTATCTGAAACTGGGCCATAATATTTCCTATGAGTAAGGTTTCTCCCAGTACTAGGAAGAAACGAATATCCTTATCACCAGAGACTGGGGGTTGACACTGTAATGGATCTGTACAAATAACCTAACTAAATAAAATGACTTATCTTCCACTAGTCTCCTCCCCCTATACATGTCCTAGTCACTTCCCCACAATATATTGCCCGTAGCTCTAACCCTTTTGTATCGTCATTTCTTCACAAATGTATTGTTTCTTTGTTGAAAAGATACAAAAGCTTTCTGTTCTGGCAACTTCTCCAGGTACTCATTTTCTTTTGAAGTCCTCATGTACACAAAAAATTCTAATAAAACTTGTATGCTTTTCTCCTGTTAATTTGTCTTACATCAGTTTAATTCTTAAGGCCAGCCAGGGTTTCTAAAAGGGTAGAGAAGAATTTTTTCTTCCCCTATAATCTCTATCTGTATTCATCTCTCTCTCTCTCTCTCTCTCTCTGGAGAGAGAAGAATGAGGTGGAAGAGGGGGAAGAGGAGGAGGAGGGGAAGGGGAAGAAGGACAAGGAGGAGAGAGAGAGAGAGAGAGAGAGAGAGAAACAGCTCCACCATGCTAGACACAAAGAATAAACAATGAACAAAACAGGCATAATATCATTCAGTCATAATCTTATTAGGGAGACAGACGTTAATAAAATTAATTACACAATAAACATGAAATCACAAATGTGGTAAGTACATAAAAGATAAATAATGCAGTAAAAAAGCTTTTAATAAAGTAATTTGATCCAGTTAAGGAGGCAGGGAAGGTTTAACTGGGGAAATTGTTATTGAGTTGAGATTTGAATGAGGAGTAAGAGATGACTGGATAAGAATAGAAGACCATTTAATTCAATGGAAATAGCATGTTCATATGCCCTCAAGATTAAATACGGGAATGCAATTTATGACTGGAGCTGAAGGTACTCCATCCTGATTGCTTACAAGTAGAGCTCCTGGTGCATTCCTGGCCTTTCCCTGCCCTTTATTCTCTTAAATGCCAGGGGATATGGAATAACTTTACCTCATTAAAAAAAATTGGTAACAATAAACTAGTCATATTCAACTTAGGGCCTCTCTTCTTTTTGATAGTGAATCTGCCATCAAGGTCCCAAATTTTTCACCATTATCTCAATTCTTAATCCTTTCTTGGGAAGGTGTTCCAGGTTGTGGCTTGAGCTTTCTTTACCTGTGGCTTGGAAAGAGGGAGGAGTTGGCTTATTTTTGAGTTTTATTTAAAAGGTCCATTTGCCTCTCCATACCAAGCTTAGACTTTTATCTCTCACCTTAGATTCTATTAGTAAAATAAGTTGATATTTTACAATATTCTGTCTTATTTCTCAATTTTTTAGAAACTAGAGGCTCAGCTAAGGTAGGTTTAATTGTACTAGCAACAAAAGATCAGAAACTTCTAAACTTCTTTCTCAATCATGCAGTCCACTGTGTCTAGATGACTCCTCAAGGCAGATATCTTCCAAGTTTTGACTTATCATTTCTGGCTGCATTGATTTCATGGCATTCCGTATGAACAGGTGCTTTTGCTGTTGCTAGGTGCAGAGTAAGACTACACATATAATCACTCACAACTCTCAAATACTTCCATTCAGAAAATATACATGGCATTTCCAGTTCACATTTCATTGGTTAACACAAATCATATGGCCATTATTGTCTCCAAGGGACATGTTCCCCAAAAGAGAATAAAATCAGGTACTTCAATGATCCCTAGTGTTGTCTTCCATAATCTTCCCTTTGGGATCACCTAAGCCTAGTCAAATTTAATATAAGTAGCCTAAGGCAAAAGTTGGATCAAAAAGTCCACTCTAAATATATCTCTGCTGAATCCTAAGTCTATATCATTTGTCTACATCTTAATATTCTAGCAGTTTACCATTCCATTCATCAGTAAAAGTGAGAAGGCAGGAGCAATAGTTTCATTATTATTGCTCTTTTTTCTCCAGTCCTCAGATTAGGTCTTTCTTAGGAGTATAAATGTGGGGAAGCAGGGGCACTTGTGTGGCTCAGTCCAGTAAGCGACCCACTTTGGTTCAGGTCCATGAGTTCGAGCCCTGCATTAGGCTGTGTGCTGACAGCTCAGAGCCTGGAGACTGGTTTGGATTCTGTGTCTCCCTCTCTCTCTGCCACTCCCCCCCACCCCCCGCCTGGCTCACACTCTGTCTCTCTCTCAAAAATAAACATTTAAAAAAAATTAAGTGTGGGGATGCATAGTTTCTAAGAGGATTGCCTAGGGCTTTCATACTAAATAATGTAGGAAATTTGATTATTTAAAAGGGTCTAAATATTCATTCATCTTTTCATTAAATCTTTTCAGTGACCCAACCTCTAGGATTTTAGTGCAAAAAAATACTCCTAATATTTTAGTCGGTACAGCCCATTCCTTCTGTCTTAAAGCTGGAATGAAATTGGGAAGGTTGGCATACCAATGACCTGGGAAGGGCAGAAATTAATCCCAAGCTGGCTGTGAAGGTCAATAAAGGCTAAGGCCTATTGGATCTATTTTGAGTAGCAAGATAAGATGGATGCAATTATAAAAGTAAGTATCTCCAAAATATAACTTCAAAGATATTTTGGTATAAATATAAAATATTATTTATATATTTCTGAAGTCTATATATTATTAACTAAATTATGTTACCTATATAATAGCTGTGGTAAATAAAATTTTCCCTCCAAATCACCTTGAGTAATTATTTCTAGTTATTTGTAAAGTGGTTAAAATATTCACTCATTAAATCCATCAGTGTTACAGGATGTCTATTAATACCCTGAGCAGTAACACATGCTACAAGACAAAGATGAATAGGTGGTGATTTTTGTTTCTGAGAAGCTAAAATTTAGTAATTATGGTTCTACAACAGGTATTAGTCTTCGGAATAAAGAACAGACAAATATAAGCAAATATGTGGTTTACTACCATACCTAGGAATAAGACAAAAACATTTTTGTACATCTGCAAGGGAGCAAGTTTAATTTTACCCTAGTGTTCAACTCTCTTCTGAAAGTGACTCACTCCCTTCTTATTAAAAAGTTGGCATTTTACTTAATAACTATAGTAGACATTATATGGATTTCTCAAAAGCTATATCCAAATTAATTTCCCTTGTCTTCTTCTATTAACAAAGCAATAAAACTAAAATATATATTATCCAATGTTTCCTTGAAGCTATGATTAGTCACGTGAAGCACTCCACGAAAGACCTATCTTCCCTTGGTACTTTCCTTTTTCTGAATTTAATTGAGACACATTCTTCAGTGTGATCATGACAGCCAAAATCACAGGCTGTAATTAGTGAAGCAAAGAGATAAAGGACACCAAGTTACCAATGCACATTTAAGTCACACTACCAGCTCTGCATGACCTCCTTCTGAATTTCTTTACATGAGAAATGTAAGTCTATATTAGTATAAGTCATATTAGTAGGATTTTGTGTAAATCAGAGCCAAGTGGAAACAATGATAGAGTGACAGTCAAAAGACTACTAACTAAGAACATTTAGAGAGGAATTTGTTTTATTTTGTCCATGAACTACTTAGTTTCTATTAATTTTTGTGGGGAAAAAATAGCTAACCTTATTTCATAAATCAAGATTGAAGCTCTCATTTATTTTTCTGATATCTTCTAATTTTGCAAAATAAAGTCAAAGGAATGAAAATATGATTTACAATACTACCATGTAAATAAAGAGAACATTTTAGCTTCTGGGATTGTGGTTGTGTCCTCATTGTCAATTTACACACAGAGAAATGCACACATGCACATACTTGCATATTTAATATACAGAGAAAGTTGGCACCCAAAAGCAATTCTGCACAGTATGTGGGAAATTAATAAGACTTCTTTTGAAATAAGATATACAACACATCTTCCCAAATAGAATTTTCTAAAAGATAGTATTAGATGAGGGATATTCACTCATAGTCCATCTGCTGAGGGATTAGATCCAAATCTTGGTATTTGACCTATTGTTACTCTTTTGAAACAGGAGGGATTATTTTCCTCTTACAGATTTACAGAAAACATATTTGCCAATTGAAACCATCTGTCACCGATCCAAGAAAATATTTATTTTCACTGAAAAGTTATACTTAACCAAAGAAATAAAAGTCATTAAAGATAGGTTTTCAGTTTATGATGCATTTTTTAGACTCTTTCATCCTAGTTAACTATACCTTCTTGTCCTTGATGCAGTTATCAAGGGTCTAGAAACTTCCTGAAAATTGCATCTAGGAAAGTCAAATTAGAAGCTAATTCTTAGACTGTAAGAAGACAAACATACCTGTAGTAATTGCCCAAGGATATTCTAACAAAGTCTTTTCTGGATGTTACACAATCTCTGATTTTCTGTTAACCTAATAATTCTCTCACCAGTTATTCATTGAGCAGTTCCAGAAAATGACGTCATTGCTTCTCAATCACTGTTGAGCAAGGAAGGTGGTGAGGAAATGAATAATTGGTTGATTCTGGGGCAGCACAGAAACTTTGTCAATGATAATTACCACTGTCACAAGTATGATGTGACATATGTGGGCTCACAGTCAAAATAAAAGATATCATCCACAGAGCAGAATACCTATTAATTATGAAATTGGTCCATCTCCTAATTTATAAAGATCTACAATATGAAAGTCTGGATATTGTATTATTAGATGTTGCATCATCCCAGATATTTTTATTGACTTATTATCCAATGTGCATGTGTGTATGTGCACATTATCTATTTTAAGCAGAATTTGCAGACTATAACACAGAGAAGTATGAGCTTTAGGAACTTTAACCACATTTCCAAATATTTATTTATCAATGTTAATGATTTGCATAATAGTAACTCAAAAGTAAAATCTTAAGAGTGGCTCTATGCTCCATCTTGACAGACTCCTTTTTTTGAGTGTATCGTAAGATAATATGTCAAAGTAAAACTTGCATAGAGAGACAACTTTTAGATAAACTTGTAATAGTAAGAAGGTTTCAAAAGCAATAAAAAGCCCTAAGAGATTCCATTGTATTTTTCCCACATCATTCATTTTCAGCCACATGAACTTCTCTAATCACCTACAACAGGCATAACAATGGGTGGCAAGTTCTTAAATAATAGTTTTAGTGAAGAAATTTCTTTATTGAAAATACAGAACTGAACAGAAACAGACTGCAGGCAGTATCGTTGATAGACAAATATAGACTTAAGTATAACACAAACGTGGTCCCAGATTCCAGATCTTTCAGGTGGTTTAGTTACTTAGGAAACACAAGAAAGATATTTATAATCTTGAGTTCCATCATCAATAAACTAGGGATCTCAAAACCTCACAAGGTTTTTTAAAGATTAAATGAGCAATAAAGTATCCTATATAGCACCTAGTGAATAGCATATGTTCAATAAATAATAAATGTGATTATTTCCTATTTGTATGTAGAACATAGGTGGGGTAAAGCAATAAAAACAATATAAAAGAATTATAAATTTAAAAGAAACATAGTCAATGCAGTGGTTTATTAATTTTCAAGTTTATTAATTCTATATGCTATTGACTGCCAAAACTTTGTCATTGGTCCAATCTTCTTTTTAGATAAAGTCTCAATTTCTAACCAATAAGTAGGTACACATCTCTACTTGGATTTTACTCAGGCATCTATAACATAGTCAACTGATTCACTAATTC
This sequence comes from Panthera leo, assembly GCF_018350215.1. Classification (NCBI taxonomy): domain Eukaryota; kingdom Metazoa; phylum Chordata; class Mammalia; order Carnivora; family Felidae; genus Panthera; species Panthera leo. The sequence continues at coordinate 166,977,971 of NC_056682.1, forward strand.
ACATACATCAGCACAATTACAAAAACAATATCAGGCAGAACATCACCACTACCACCATCAAAAAATTTGTTTCCCTTTAAATTCTAAGAGTCTTACCAAAACCCCTTGAACCTCCTTCTCTATAACCATTTAGTCACCAAATTCTAATAATTTGATCACTATATATATACATATATATATATATATATACACATATATATACATATATGTATATATATGTGTGTATATATATACACATACTTGTAATGGTAAGAATGGTGTATATATAGGATGCATATATATGTGTGTGTATATATATGTATATATGCATATATATGTGTGTGTGTGTGTGTGTGTGTGTGTGTGTGTACACACACACACTATGTTTTCATTATCCCCATGGTTTTGAAACACAAATATCCTTAAGTGGCTTCCATTGTTCTTTCATTTTTTTTCCCCATAATAATGTATATGTAGTCATCTATAGACACTTTGACTACATTTTACCCGTTGAACTCTATGTTCTAACTATATCAAAGATCTTCCTATCCCTCTGATACATCAAATTCTCATAAATGCTGTTGCCTTCGTCTGTAATATCTGCCTTACGTAATTCCTACCCATCCTGCAGTGTTCATTTTAAATGGTAATTCCTCTGGAAGGCCAATATAATATTAAAGTATTTTAGGTTTCCATGGATACAAACCATAGGAGGCAACAGGTCATGGTGCAATAGGGGTGAAATGAAATTATAAAGTAGAATTAAAGTGAGATTTGTGAAAAGAAAATTGAGTGATTAGAGTTGGAATTGCCAAACTTAAACTACCATCTTCCTGCAGGAGATGGTTAAAAACTATTTGTTGAGTTCAAATTTTATTCACTTAACATATGCGTAGGGAATATCTAGTGTAGGCCAATTATTATTCTGTGTTCCAAGAATACAGCAGAAAAACTCTCTGTGTCCTCCTGGCATTAACATTATAATGAATTTTGAAAAAGTTTAACATAAAATTATCTTTTTAAAAAATTTTATTAATGTTTTTTATTTATTTTGAGAGATAGAGAGACAGAGAGCAAGTGGGGGAGGGGCAGAGAGAGAAGGAGACAGAATCCAAAGCAGGTTCCAGGCTCTGGGCCTTCAGCACAGAGCCCAGTGCAGGGCTCAAACCCGCAAGCAATGAGATCATGACCTGAGCTGAAGTCAGAGGCTAACTGACTGAACCACTCAGATGCCCCCACAGAATTACCTTTTAAAAATGGTGTAGTAACATCAAAGAAATTAAATCTTAGGTATATAGGAAAAACTCCATATTATTCCACTGCTTTGATGATATAGTTATTTTCATATTGGCATCCTACCATTAATATTTTCTTCCTGTAAAGGTTTAATATAAATCAGTGAATGTACTGGATAGCACATTAAATGCCACAGAAGAGTTTTTGAAAAAAGTAATTTACTGATGCTTTTCTAATTAAAAACATATATATATATATATATATATTTGAAAATATAGATTTACAAATGCAAATACATACACACACACACACACACACATATATATATATATATATATGTATACATACAAATACATATATATGTGTACATTTACTGACTTTTAACTTTAGACACTAGATACTCATTTCTGACATGAAAGATCAGGATCTAGCTTTCTTACTCTAGACTTCTCCTTAATAATACTCGCAATGTGTGTTATCATTTTAATTCTGTCACTTCCTAAAATCCTTTAAAAATAATATAAAGATTTTGTTTCTTTTTCCACAAGTGTTTTCAGTAAGCTTTGACTATCTACATTGAAAGATGGTGGTACTAATACTCCTATTCTTTCTCCATATTGCATCTCCTAAATTCTGCTACTGATATTTTATCTTTACAAAGTGAAGTTTAATATTTATTTTCAATTTTGTTATAACCACCAAAGTTTGTAGTTTGGTCCACTAAGTCAAAATCCTTTAAAATGAAAGGGATGAAATAACATTTACATTATTAATGGAATATAAAATCCAATATTAGACTTAGTAATATGCTAAAATAACACATTTTTTAATGCATCCAAGTAATTAACCCTGGAACCACATGAACTAAAATGTTCCCACCATTAGGTAAAATACATAAGTTTTATTCTTTAGTGGTTAATTTAAAATTCATAACACATTTTCCTCTCATATTGAGCAATTTTTTATATATTTTTTGTTCATTGTAAGTTTGCCAATTGCTTAATTTTGGTTATATTTTTGGATTTTCTTACATCCTCATATTTTTTACAATCTCAGTTATAGCACATATGTATTTGTGGTCTTTCTATACTTCTTGGCTTCAGTTAAGACTGACTGTTGTGGGGCACCTACGTGGTTTATTTAGTTAAGCCTCTGACTCTTGATTTCAGCTCAGGCCATGATCTGACATTTGTGAGATCAAGCCTTGAGCGCAGAGTCTACTTGGAATTCTCTCTCTCTCTGCTCCTTCCCCACTTGACGTGTGCTCACTAGCGCGCTCTCTCTCTTTCTATCAAAATAAACAAATAAACATTAAAAAAAAAAGACTGACCATTCTTAATCTGATGCACCGTTGTCATCTTAAACCCTGGATTTACTGACCCCTTGGATCTAATCCACTGTCTCCTGGATACATTTTTCTCTATCTTGATTTGCACCTTAATTTTTATGGAGAACTTCTCCTAGTAACTTTATTTTAGTAAGTACAGGAGGTGATTTGGGGAACCCACAACAACCCATTGTTTGGTGATACTTGAAGTGTTTGGTGACACTTGAAGGAACAATAGGACCCAGAGGCAGTTGTCCTGATGGCAATGGTAAATCACAGTGAAAGAATATAGAGAAGGATCAGCAACAGAAAAAGACACATCAGGAAGTCTGGAGGGCATCAGGAACAGACATCCAAGTTTTCTCTCTCAGCTTAGGGGGTGGTGGGGTTGCAAAGAACATGCTCCCTTCTCCAGTAATGAAATGCAGTAACATTTGTATAAGACGTCCAGGGACGTCTACTTGAGACTCAAATGAGTGTAGTTATTTATACTGGAAAAAGTTCATGTCATTGCTTTCTTTTGTGTCATACATATTCTCATTGTCCTGAGAACATGTTCTGTTTCCAAGTAAATGCCACAAAAATATTCAGATTAATCAGTTATTTCTTTTGTAACCGAAAATCAAAAACAAAATACCATGTCTCATCTAGAATTTTGTTGGAAGAGTTATAATTTTCCCTTAATAAGGAAAAATGCCTACATTACTCTAAGCTAGTGTGGAGGGGGATGTGTACTTTAAATAAGCCTAGACATGAATGGCTAAAAAGTAACTCACAACACCCTAATACTGCCCATCAGCAATAAGGCTGAATTGTTCCAGAAGATTGGGAGAGGTAAGGACATTATGTGCAAATGCACGTGTCATTTAAAATAATGGCATGCATACAGAGAAAGACAGATACCATATGGTTTCACTCTTATGTGGATCCTGAGAAACATAACAGAAACCCATGGGGGAGGGGAAGGAAAAAAAAAAAAAAGAGGTTAGAGTGGGAGAGAGCCAAAGCATTAGAGACTGCTAAAAACTGAGAACAAACTGAGGGTTGATGGGGGGTGGGAGGGAGGGCAGGGTGGGTGATGGGTATTGAGGAGGGCACCTTTTGGGATGAGCACTGGGTGTTGTATGGAAACCAATTTGACAGTAAATTTCATATATTAAAAAATAAAAAAATAAAAAAATAAAAAAAAAATAAAAAAAAAAATAAAATAAAATAATGGCATGCAATAATGAAGGGTGATTATGCCATAGCTTGTTAATAAACAAGCAATATCTTAGTAGAAACATGTATTTCAAAAGTTTGAATTTCACAAAACAACTAATTTAAAACTATTAATATTTTTATCAAGTTCTAGCTCCATCTTGAGGAGGATTAAATAAAATCCAGACTAGTCATTTATGTTCCTTCTTAGAAAAGATGAAACATCGAATGCAAATGTTACTACTACTACACAGTTGACTCAGTTTTTTGTTCCTTTTGGATTTAAGGGAAGAGTAGCAGTTCATTCCTCTCTTAACTGGTACTTTCCTTTCCATGTTTGGGGGTGTCTTCCTTTTCATTACCTTAACACGAGAATACATTCATTTTGACTAGGTTTCAATAAGAAGGGACTCTTGTTCATTTAATTTTATATATTTAATCATTGGAATAACTTTCTACAGACTACTTTTGGAATCCTGCATTTCAAACCTGGTTTTGCTCCATTCACATAATTCTGAGTGCCATGGGACACAGTCATATCATGATAAGACCCCTGTCCCCTCATCTTTGTGTCATGACACTGAGAAAATTGGCATAGTGGGTAATCAAAACTCCTGAAAGCCATTTATACATATAAATGGCAATAAGTACAGATGGGAAGAAAAGCAAAACATCTGAATATATTCTCCCAGAGGTCATCCACATACAGCCTTAATTCAATACTCCCCTTTTCAGATCCTAAAATACCTTCTACCTCTACAACTTCATACAACACAAGGTGAAATGTGAGAGATGGAGTCCAGAGTAGAAAGAGACCAGTTCATGAAAGGGCTGTAGCTAAAATGTCATTTACAAATACATGTAAAACACATGTGTAGGGCTCTGTATGAGTATTAGCTGAAGCTGGATCAAGTGAGATGCCTGAGTGTTAAGTTTCACTAGCTTGACGGTGAATCCACCTCTAAACACATGGGGGTTATCAAATGCCAGGCTTAGAAATGATGCACATAATTTCTGTCCATATCCCATGGGACAAAAGTCAATTCCATAGCCAAGTAAGTGCCAACTGAATTTCGGAAATATAGTTTAGTTGTGCATCTAAAACAAAGTGAAAGCAAGTTTTCAGTGAACTCTTGACCCTGTCATAGATGATGATAAGGGCAATGCAGGAACACAAAGGAAGTTGAGGAATGTAGAGACAGCAAGAGGTAAAGTTAGTTAATTAGTATAAAGAGTCTGGGGGCCCTATTTAAACTACTACCAGTGTGTTTTAGGGCTTACAGTAACGGTCTACATTGCAATACTGCCTGGGTTTAAATCTTGGCTCCACTCTTACTGAAAGTGTGACTGAAAAAACTAACATACCTCTCTGTGGCTCAGTTTCTCTATCTACAAAACTGAGGTAGTATTATCACCCAAAGTGCTTAAAATTGTGTCTGATAGTCTATCTACAGTATTTTCTATTATCATTAGGCCTTATTAATAAAGTTATATTTGAGCAGAAATATGAAGATATAAGAGAGTCAGTCATATGGAAAAATGGGAGGTATTCTAGATAAAAAACAAAAACAAAATAAAAAGAGGCTTTGAATCAACTTGTGAGATTTTGGTGACGTGAGGTCTAAACTTTGATCACTATTTAGTAAGGTAGAGAACATTGGTGTCCTTGACAAGAACTGTGTCTGTGAAATGCTAGAGAGAAAGCCTAGCTAGAGTAGGTTGGAGAAAATATGAGGAAAGGAATTACATACATTAAATATATAGTCATTTTAGGTATTTTGCTGTAAAGTGGATTACTAAAATAGAGTTTTCTGGAGATCAAGTAAAGGTGTTGTTGAGATAATATTTGAATGCTAATAGAATGATTCAGTGGAAAGGAGAACTGATGTTGAAAAGAAAGTGAGACAACTATACAATTAGGTAGAGTGGTTGAAATCCAGGGCAAGTTTTCTCTAATAATGAGAGCAAAGGCAGTCATATGGACATGGGTTAGAAGTATGGGCAGAACAGGAGCTTAGAAAAGCTCTAACTACTTCTATTTTCTCAGTGAAATTCACGGAGAAGGAAGACAGGAGTAGTCTTAATGGTAATTTGAGTTGAAGAAGGAAACATGTAAACTAAATGTCTAAGATATTGTGAAGATAAATGGTCAAGAACAGTGTTTCTCAAACTTTGGCATGCATCAGAATCACCTAAAGACCTTGTGAAAACTTAGATTCCTGGCTTATCCTCCAGACTTTCTATATCAGTGCATCTGTGATGAAGTCTGAAAAACTATTTGAAATAAATCACCAGGTGGTGCTAATCTTATGTGTTCAGTGACCACAGTTTGAGAACCAATAAACAAAGGAATTTTAGAATTCTTGTGCAGCAAACACAGGTGCATTGATCATGGATTTAGTGTGAAGGTTGCGTATTTTTCTCTTATTATACACAGAAAATATAAACTTGGATTTAATCATAGTTTGTTCTCCCAATTTCACGTAAGCAGAGCGCAGGGAGGGGATTTAGCCGATATACAAGAGTAGTTATAATGATGGATCATAGACTCCGACTCTAGGAAGATGAAATATGTGGATGGGACAGGGGGAAGGACATGAAAAAATATTCGCGTGTGCACATAAAGATTTAATACATAGGTATTAAATAGGATAGAAAACTGCTATCCTTTCAAAGTCCTATTTAGAAAATCCTCCTTGGCTGGAATCTGGGAGCTTGCATTTAGAGACAGTTCTTATAATTCCTTGATAGGAATGGCTTATTCTATCTAAACTGTTGGTATAAACAATATGGTTTATGCTCAACATCTGTTTTCCTTCTCTGGGTCTAAAACTTTAGTACATTCTAGGAAGAGCGTACCTACATGACCAGTTCCCAATAAAATTCTCAGGGAATGATTCTCCAATGAGCGTCTCTGGTAAACAAGCTCCACACATGTTGTCACAACCCATTGCTGGAGGAATTAAGTGCATCGTATGTGAATCCACTGAAAAAGGACTCTTGAAAACTTGCACCTGATTTGCTTCAAACTTTTTCCTATATGTCCTTCCCTTTGCTGATTTTAGTTGGTATCTTTTTACTGTGATAAATTTTGGCAATGAGTATGACTGTATCTTGAGTCCCGCAAATCTTCCTTAAAAAATTTTTGAAACTGGAGATGGTATTGGGGACCATTAACATCATAAACTCGATGCATTGCAAATTATATTATGCGAGTGTGTGCTATAAAGTGGTAGTAACTAAAAAGATAGGAGATTGTGACCACAGAATAGGGTGCTTAAAATAAAATTATTAGGGAATTGTGGTTGTACATTAAAGGATTAATGTTATTAGCATGGATGTTGTGTCTAAAATAGGGTGAAAAGAGTCAGTTCATTGGAGAAGAAACCAAGAAACTTAAAGGCTAGAGGTTTTAAGGAATCATCTACATGAGAGATAAAAAAAAAATCCTCGTTTGTAGGTCTTTAATTCATTCTGCTAGGCATCAGGGAGCTCTTTTCTATTTATAGACTTATGTCCTTCATTCATTTGGATAAGTTTTCTTCTATTATTTCATCTCTCTATTTTATCTTTTCTTTTTTGGACTTGGGATATTCAAGTGTTGAATATCTTGAATTAATCCATTATCAGTGATACTATTTTCTCCTATTGAATATTTTCCATAGTTTTATAAATATAATTTATTGTCAAGTTAGCTACCATCCAGAGTATACAGTGTGCTCTTGGTGTTGGGGATAGATTCCCATGATTCATCACTTCTATACAACACCCAGTGCTCATCCCAACTAGTGCCCTCCTCAATGCCCATCATGCATTTTCCCCTCTCCTCTACCCCCTCCTCTCAACCCTCTGTTTGTTCTCTATGTTTAAGAGTCTTTTATGGTTTGACTCCCTCTCAGTTTATAACCATTTTTTATTCCTTCCCTACCCCATGGTCTTCTTTTAAGTTTCTCAAATTCCACATATGAATGAGAACATATGATATCTGTCTTTCTCTTACTGACTTATTTCACACAGCATAATACCCTCCAGTTCAATCCACATCGTTACAAATGGCATGATTTTATTCCTTTTCATTGCCACGTAGTATTCCATTGTTTGTATGTATATCATATATATATATATGTATATACACATATGTGTACACATGTATTTATATATGTGTACAGACATATATACATATATGTATACACACATGTGTGTGTGTGTGTGTGTATATATATATATATATATATACACATACATACATACACACAAGATATACCTTCTTTATCTATTCATCAGTTGATGGGCATTTGAGCTTTTTCCATAATTTGGCTATTGTTGACAGTGTTGCTATAAACACTGCGGCACATGTTCCCCTATGAATCAGCACTCCTGTATCCGTTGGATAAATTCCTAGTAGTGCTATTGCTGGGTCGTAAAGTAATTCTATTTTTAATTTTTCGAGGAACCTCCACACTGTTTTCCAGAATGGCTGCACCAGTTTGTAGCCCCACCAACAGGATACATGCTTGCCAACATCTGTTGTTTCCTGATAATCCAGTGAAAAAATGGGCAGAAGATATGAATAGACACTTTTCCAAAGAAGACATCCATATGACCAACATATGACATCCAGGTGACATATGAAAAGATGCTCAACATCACTCATCACCAGGGAAATACAAATAAAAACTACATTGAGATACCACCTCACACTGGTCAGAGTGGCTAAAATTTTTCCACTTTGTTTGCCTCTTGTCGAAATTCTGGAGAACAGCCTAAGTTTTCCCATTTCCCAGAAATCCAAGTAGATACCAAATATCCTCTTTCTTTGTATTTATAGCTTTTCTGACACTTTACTAAGACCAGAACCTCAACAGACACTTTCATCCTATATTATAAGGGTTTTAGGAATCAAGGGAAGTTCCCTAAAATAGAAAGGCTTCCTCCCTAATGGAAGTATTATGATACATCCTCCTCTTTGCCCATGCAGATGGTGTGGGGGTATGAAGATACTAGTTGGATAAAGACTCAGCCATACTCTTCAAGTTCAGTAGGAAGTAATAAAACAGAACTACTCATAGAGATGGAAAGGACCTGAAATAATGGAAAAATCTGATGTCTACGGATGAAGTAGCCATGCATGTATTGGGTCAAATTTCCTTCCCAAAACAAGCTCTCCATTCAGATTTTAGCTTACAGCCTTCAACTGTTAATGCCTTCAAAAGTTTGCTTCATATTTCAAGATGAGTCTATGTGCTTTTTGTCCAGCCAAACCAATGATGGGTCATGTTGTGTTACTAGAGTCTGGTCATTTGGACAAATGTTGGCTTATATTAACTCACACTCTCTGCTCTAGTGCTCTCCATAAGACAGACTAATACTTTTGCATATCTGCATTGCAGTATGAACTTTTTTTTACATAGTCCTGCTTCCTCCAGTCTTTCCTTTCACAGATGTCAGATCTGCATCAGTGTCCAAAGGCTTTTTTTGGCCCAGTCTTGCTTCCTCTCCCTTTTAAATTTCACAAGCATCCACCACTGCCTAATAAGTCTCTTGTACTAGTAATGTTAACTCATTGTCTGCTTCTCAGAAAGCCCACTGAATGCAATATTTTAGCTTTGATACTTATCTAGCCAGAGAACCTTGAAGTTTTTGGAACACTTTGCCATGTACCCTAGAATGAGGGACATAAACAAAGAGGTTAGTGTCTCTTTTTCACTTGAAAAGGTAGAAAAGGTAGCCAAGCTTGAGTCTCACCCAAGCCTCACCCAAGAGTAGCTTGCAAGACAAAGGCAATGCTACCCCTATAGCAGTAAAAGCCTGTTGGATGCAATTGACATGGCAAATGGCTGAGGGATATATGGCAAAGGCAAGTAGATGCCCCAAAATTTTATGCTTGACTTTTAATAGTATAGGATTGTCAATGGGAATCTGATGAACAGCCAAAAACCACTTTTCTCAGCTGTACGTGCATTAATGTGTGCCTTTTTAACTGAGTTCAGGTCTATGAAATAGCATTGTGGTGGTACATTCCACTTCTAGGCCTGCCCTATAAAATTTTTCATTACTGCAAGCCACCATGTTTTCTCCTCATCAACTGGATGTACAGTGATGCCTAAGAAATGTAAAGAAGTTACATACTGAAGAGGGAAGAGCTTTTGATAGACTTTAAATGATTATAGACCAAAACCTTTCATTCATTCCCAAACCCTACTGATTAGGTATATCTCCATTAGATTATTAGATAAGAAATTAGATTATATTTTATTTCACAACTTAATTTCCAGGGTTTAGTTGTTACAGCACCTCAATTCTACTCTGAGTAGTACAAGAAGCATCTCAAAGAAGTTGGCTAAAGTAATTGCCCATGTTGAGTAATAAGACAGTCAGAGTTTTAACTGCTACAACAGCAGATCAGTATTGTGCAAACCCTAATAAGAACTGATTCCACCAGATTTTATAAAAATTCACCAGATATGGACCAACTGTTTTCCCATATTATTTTAACAAGTTTAAACTCCAGTAATAGTGTATGGATTTCCCCAAATTTCTTCAAAAACTCATAGGACTTTCATTTTTTTTACTTAATCTTTCCCTCCCCTATCTCAATTTTGGAGGATGCGCCAGCAAGTGGGAGAAAATAAAGGAAGAAGGAAAAGCAGACCTTCCTCTCTTTCCTACTATAAGTCCTGACACTTCTGCTCAGATCTGAACTAGAGGGAGGGGAGAAGCTTTGAATTAGATGTGAGTGAAAATTTAAACTGAATTAGGTAGAACTGATTCTGATTTTTAAAAATGAATACTATATGCATATAGTAAAAAAAAGTCAGGAGGAATAAATAAGTATATAGTAAAAAAAAATGGTTGTTTTTATATCCTTGTCATAAAAACATTCAATTTCCTACACATGAAGAAGCTACTTTTAATAGTAGTAAGTCTTTTGAACATTGTTTCAGAGATTTTTCATAAACACAGAGGCAAAAAAAAATGGTAGAATGCATTATACATTGTTCAGTACTTTGTTTTTTTCACTAAGAAACATTTTTTGGATATCATTCCATATCAGTAGTTAAAACTCTGTGTCACTTTTTTCTACCTATTGAATGGCAGTATTTAACCAGGCTACTATTAAATCATTCATCAATCTATAATAAACAAAAAAAGATTACTTAATAATTTTTACATATGTTATTTATCTCAATGTGTAATTATCTGTAGGGCAATTCTAAGAAAATAAATTGCTAGGACAAATGGCTCATACATTTTTGATAGATATGCTAAATTGACTGTCATGGATACTGTTCTCATTGAATAGTATGTGAGTCTGTTTCTCACTCTTTCTAATACAGAGTTTTGTTCTTTAATAATTTGAAAGATAAAAAAATAGTATCAAGGTATAATTTTAATTTGCATTTCTCTTCTCGTAAATGAGGTTGAAAATCTTTTCATATTTAAGAAAAGTACATATTTAATACTCTCTTTATATCATTCACCTTTTTTTTTAAACTTTTTAAAAATTAAACATTAGGGGCTCCTGCGTGGCTCAGTTGGTTAAGCATCTGACTTCAGCTCATGTCATAAACTCATGGCTCATGAGTTCAAGCCCCCCATCAGACTTTGTGCTGAGAACTCAGAGCCTGGAGCCTGCTTCAGATTCTGTGTCTCCCTCTCTCTCTACCCCTCCCCTGCTCATACTCTGTCTCTATCTCAAAAAAATAAATAAAATAAATAACAAACATTTAAAATATTATAAAAGTAAAATGATAAACTTTATATCCAACGTGGGACTCAAACTCATGACCCCAAGGTCAAGAGTTGCATGCTCTACTTACTGATTCACATTTTTTTCTATAGAGCTAGATGTCCTTGTAAGACATGCATGTGCCAGAATATAGGAAACAAACTCTATAATGATTCAGATGAGACACTGGTGAAGTTCTTAGGAGCCCAGTGGACTAAGTCATGTTGGGACAGCACCATAAAGGTAAAAGACAAGATTTTCTCCTCACCCCCACTCCCTGCCCCATACCTCTTACCATGATGAAAGAGTCAAAGAGCTTAGTGAATTTGCAAACACATACTACACTTGGGGATATTCTTGTAACCTATTTATTGGGCAACACAGAAGGCTGCCAGTTTCAAGTAAAATCCAAAGCAGGAGAGAACTCTGTGGCAGGTTCATGTTCTAGTGAAAACTATCCTGTCTTTTTTGTCTCATGACCTAACAAATAAGTTATTAGTTTATATACCTGTGTTGGTTAAAAATCATGGTTAATGTCTTTTGTAAACCCTAATATGATAGTTGGAGCACATGTGTCTGGGGTTTAGGATTATATCAATGCCTTCTAAAGCCAACTATGCACCATTTGGAAAAATGCTCTTGGCCCAGTAAATTGAGAAAATGACAATGAAACAAAATATAGCAACATGACTTGACCATCATGATTGAGCCATCATTGGACTCACTGAAGTACAAAGTTACATAGGCATAGAACTATCACGCTGTATAAGTGAAGCATTTCTTTCTGGATTGGGCTCTGACAGATAGTTCAGACTCAATGGCACCTATTGCTAATGATCTCTCAAGTCACACTCATGGGCTAAAGGGCCGTTTCCAGTGACCAAATGACAGACAAATAAATGATGTCACTCTAATTCTTATACCAATAAATGGATTGTCGCACTAGTGAAAAATGGACTGCTACCATATTGGTGCCTCCATTGAGTAGGGTCCCTGAAAACAGCATTGAAGGGAAATCCTTCCAATAGACAAAGCTACAGATTCCACCTGGAGAAAGATATGAGTGAGTTATATATACAAAACTCTAATGATTAAATGGACTGGTTGGTTAATAAGAGACGAGGAATGAAGAAGATTTAAATACTGGAAGCATAGAGTTATGAGATTGAAGAAGCCACAAAGATTATCACTTGTGTTTCATGCCAATGACCCTCAAAAAGTATCCACTTCAGAGGATGCTCTCAGTGACAAATAAAGACATTGACTTACCTAGCTTCTGTCTTCAACCACTCAAATGCGTACATAATCTGTTAATTTAACCCATGGGGACAGGGATGGAGTATATATGTGTAATCAACAACATGACTTTTACATGAAGGCTAATCTAGCTACTACCCTGCTGACTGCCGCATTTGTCATAGGGAAGGACTGATGCTGAGTTCTCAAGACAGACATTTGGAAACTTATTGGTTACATTCCATCTTAAAGGGGACAGTGATTCTCACAAACCAAAATAATTCATATTTTAAATGTGAGTCTATCTTCTCTGCCTATAGTATCTCCAGTAAAAATAGCACCTCAGGCTTTACATAATGGCTCATACTTCAATATAATATCCTCACAGATTGCTTCAGACCAGGAGATGCAACAATGGGCTAATTAACCATGTGGGACATCACTCTGACAGCTGACCTGACAAATGGGGGAATAAGATATTGAATGTACAACTGAGGGACAACTCCAGGACATCTTGCATTGTTGGAGTCTTCTTCTGCAGGATGCAACTAGTCACTGTATCAATGATCAGAATATGATGCAATATCACAAGAATATACAGGTCTGCAAACAAAAGGCAGAAGTAAGTAGGTACCTTTCCTAAACATTTTCTATTTGAACATATCTTCCATGCATTCTTCAGATCTGACAGATTTGAGATTCTAGTTCCTGAGATAGTGGTGAGATATGAAAGGTGGATAATTTAGCTAAAGAAGACAGGCAGAGCTTGACTGTAAACCTAAATCTGTAACTAACACCAGGGAACCAGAGGTTAAAGAATGGAGTCAGTGCTCTACCTGGGATGATAACCCTAATTATCATGAGGAGCTAGGGCTGCTAGTACACGGAAGGCAGAAAGATACACACTCGTAATATAGGGCATTCACTAGGGTATCTTTTGATGTTTCTAACTTCAATGATAACTGTTGATGGGGCAATTTCAGCAAGTGCAAACTTACAAGAGCTAGGCAAGTAAAGCTTCAGACATCCTGGAGAAGGTCCATACTAACCATCAGGCAAACCATCTCAAAAAGCTAGTTTCATTCCAGAGAATCCAGAATAGTTGATGGAGGCAGAAGTGATCATTTATAGGCTTTGGGGAGCTCCAATAGTGAAGATCTTACTTTGTTATTCGGTGTTTTTGTTTGTTTGCTTGTATGTTTGTTTTAATCATTTTTAGTCCTTCTTAGGGCATTACAACTGACCACTAGCAAAAAGGATTGGATTTTTGTTATTCTTTCAGGCATGAATTGATAATATCTTATTGCCATATATTTGTATAAGATCAGATATCATAGAGGATATTGGATATGAGTAATGAAAGGGATTGATTCTTTACATACAATTTATGAGTCTCTCATATTTACCTGGCTATGCCTGTCTTCCAGCCTTCGGCTTCTTGATTCATCTACTAATGCCTCTCTTTATTTCATCATTCTCTGAGAGGAAGGCTCGTCTCCATCTCTCCTACCATAATGAGAGCTGAGAAAGTTCCAGTATCCAAGCCCAATGAACTGGACCCATGGAAGCTCTGGTTTCTTCCAGCCCTTTCAGACTCAAATAAAGTGCTATATCATAAGACATGGGATCTGGCTTTCCCAGAGATGACTTCTTAGTCCTTTCCCAGGACTCATGAAGCACAAACCAGAAGTGAAAGAGAGTAAACACCCCGTGGGCCTAATTTGGCCAATAAGAAGAGGAGAATAAAAACAAAAACCAAACCAAAACCAAAACAAAAACAAAAATAAAAACAAAAAACAGCACATAAACCTCTCCTCCTTCCCCTCAACTGAATGTTCTGAGTCATAGTAGTTCTATCTAGCCTTGTTGTAGATGTTGAATATATCCAAATAATGAGCTTTATTTTCTGTGAAACTCAGTAATTCACTATCCTGTATTTTCTTTTTCTAATTATCTACCTCTATGTGTTCTTGCTGTTCTGGAAATCACAACTCAGTAAGGCATTAGCACATCATGCCCTGACCGCTCTCCTGTCTTAGGTTCTATTTTCTACAATCTATGGACCAAAACAAAGTCAATTACTATAATTTCAGCTATATATTTATTCTCATAGATGCTTATCTTAATTCAGCTTTCATTTTTTTTAGAAAGCAGTTTTGTTTTCATAGACTTCTATTATGTCATCCTCTCTTTGGAAAGTTTTTCTATATCTACTTTGTCTTTCATATTATAAACAATTTTACTTTGTTTCTACATTATATTTTTAGTCTTGGTGAGGTATTTTGTTGATTTTCACTTGATCTACAGGAACATTTTTTTTTTTACTGGTATTATCAATCTATTTGTGTGTGTGTGTGTGTGTGTGTGCGCGTGCGTGCGCACGTGTGTGTGTGTATGCGTACATGTGTTTGCATGCATGTGTTTGTATTCTTTTCCTAGTTTTATTTTGCAGCACCTCTGTAGACCTCATGTGATGGTTCCTTTTTCTTAGATTTATTTTAAAACCCCCATCAAGTAGATGAGAGCACAAACAGGAAGAAATGTTCCTAAACATTTCAAAGTGTTGAGTTAAGCATGTTCTTTTGGGGTGCCTGGGTGGCTCAGTTGGTTAAACATCTGACTTTGGCTCAGGTCATGATCTCATGGTTCATGGGTTTGAGCCCCACATCGGGCTCTGTGCTGACAGCTCAGAGTCTGGAGACTGCTTCATGGATTCTGTGTCTTCCTCTCTCTCTGCCCCTCCCCCACTCATACTTTGCCCCCTCCCCTGCTCATACTCTGCCTCTCTCTCTCAAAAATAAACAAAATATTTTTTCTAATTTAAAAAAAGCATGTTCTTTTAACCCATACTTACCATATGCAAATAAGTATAATAACTATAAACTGATCACATGCACAACTCTCAGCAACCCCTACTTCACTAATATATTTTTCAATGTAAAGATCATCTATGATGTTTATCATTTGGCTCTCTAACCATTACTTCTCATGGGGGAGAAAGAAAGCTCCTAACAGCAGAGTGTCAAATAGAATTTCAAATAAAAATAATTGAATCCATTATCATAGCTGGAGACTTCAACAACCCTGTCTCAGAACCAGACAAATGTAGCAGGCAGAAATCAATAAGGATATAGTAGAACTAAATAACAGTGTCAGTCAACCGGATATAATTGATATCCATAGACTAGTTTATCCAACAACAGCAGAATATGTATTTTTTCAAGCTCATATGGAATATTCACCAAAACAGATCACATTATAGGCCATAAACACACTTTAACAAATTTAAAAGAACAGAAATCATGCAGTTTCTACTCTAAGAACACAATGGAATGATACTGGAAACAATAACATGAAGACAAATGGAAAATCCCAAAATATGTGAAAATTAAATAGTCTAATTCTAAGTAACATAAAGGTCAAAGAAGAAATCTCAAGAGAAATTTAAAAAAATATTTCAAACTAAATGAAAAGGACGATAAATTTATCAAAATTGTAGTATGTAGTGAAAGGAATACTTAGAAGGAAATATATAACATTGTATTCATACACTTAAAAAAATAACTAAAATCAATAATATAAGTTTCCACATTAGGAAACAAGAAAAAGAAAAACAAATTAAACTGAACATAAGCAGAAGAAAATAAATAATAAGAATCAGAGTGGAAATCAATGAAATTGGAAACAAGAAATCAACAGGGAAAATCAAGGAAACCAAAAGCTGATTTTTAAATAATAATAATAATAATAAAATTGATAAGACTTAAGTCATGCTAAGAAAATAATACAGAATAGATTACTAATAGCAAGAATGAGAGAGGGGAAATCACTACAGTTCTTATGGGCATTTAAAGATAATAGAGGAATACTATGAATAACGCTCTGTCCACAAATTTGATACCTTAAATAGGCCAATTACTTAAAAAATACAATTTGCCAAAACTCACATAGGGGGAAATAGGCAATCTTAATAGGCCCCTATTAATTAAAGACATTGAGCCAATAATTAATAACCTTCCAAGATAGAAAACACTAAATGCAGGTGTGTTCACAGGTGAATTGCACTAAATATTTAAGGAAGAAATTATACCAGTTGTCTACAATTTTTTTCACAGGACAAAAGTAGAGACAGCACTTGCTAACTCATTCTATGAGGCCAGTGCTACCCTAATACTAAGACCAAAGACATTACAAGGAAAGAAATGACAGGCCAATATCTCTAATATAAACATAGATGCAAAAATCCTAAATAAAATATTAGCAAACCCAATCCAACAATGTATACAAAAAATTAGATATTACGACCATGTCGTATTGGTCTCAAGTATACAAGACTGATACAATATTCAAAAATCAGTTAACGAAATCTATCACATTAATAGCCTAAAAAAAGGAAAAAAAAAATCACATGATTATATCAGTAGATTCAGAAAAAGCATTTGAAAAAAAACAACATCCATTTATGATAAAAAAAAATTTCTGAAAACTAGGAATAGAGGGTAACTTTCTCAATCTGATAAAGAATATCTACACAATAAAGGCCTGTAGCTAACATCATACTTGATAGTGAGAAATTCAAAGCTTTTCCACTAAGATCAGGTAGAAGGCAAGGATTTCCCCTGTCACCAATCCTTTTAAACATCATACTGTAAGTCTGTGTTAATGAAATAAGATAAGAAATGGAAATAAAAGGGATACAAATTGGGGAAGAATAAATAAAACTATTTTTGTTTGCAGATGTCATGATCATCTATGTAGAAAACTCTAAAGAATCAACAAGAAAATTCATGTAACTTACAAGTGATTATAACAAGGTTTCTGGATACAAGGTCAACATATAAAATCAATAACTTTCCTAAATACTAGCAATGAACAAGTGGAATCTGAAATTAAAAACACAATATCATTTACATTAGTACTCTGAAAATGAAATACGTAGGTATAAATTTAGCGAAAGTAAGACCTACATGAAGAAAGCTACAAAATTCTGATGAAAGAAATCAAATAAATAAATAAAGAGACATTCTATACTTTCAGACAACTCAATATTGCCAAGCTGTCATTCTTTTCAACCTGATCTATAGAATCCACGCAATCCAAATTAAAAAAGAAAATAAAAACCAGACATTTTGTGGATATTGACAAACTGACTCCAAAGTTTACATGGAAAGATAAAACAGACAGAATAGCTAACACAATATTGAAAGAGAAGGAAGACTGACACGACTTGGGTTCAAGTCTTTCTATGAAGCTATATTTATCAAGACAGAGTGGTGAAAGAATGGACAAATAGATCAATGGAACAAAACGGAGAATTCTCAAATAGGTACTCCTAAAAATAGTCAATGGATTACTGACCAAGGAGCAAAGGCAACCAAAGGAGCAAAGATAGTTTTCTCTATAGTCGGCGCCAGAACAACGGGACATCCGCATGCAAAAATATAAATCTAGACCCAGACTTTATACCTCTCACCAAAATTAAATCAAAATGGATATTAAAACACAGGCTATAAAACTCCTAGAAAATAACATAGGAGAAATCATTGATGACTTTGGGGTATAGTGATAAATTTTTAGATACAACACTAAAATAATGAAGGAAAATAACTGATGAGCTGAATTCATTAAAAATTAAGAACTTGTGCTGTGCAAAAGACAATATCAAGAGAATGAGAAGACAAGACACAGAATAGGGCACATTTTCAAAATACACTTCTGATAAGTGACTGTTATCCAAAACATAAAAGACCTATCAAAACTCAACAGTAATAATCTGGTTTCTAAAATGAGCCAAAGATCTTAGCAGATACCTCATCAAAGAAGATATACAGATGGCAAATGAGCAAGCACATAGAAAGATGTTCCACAATAGATGTCATCAGGGAGATGTGAATTAAAACAACATTGAATTACTATTACACACCTACTAGAATGGGCAAAATCTGGAATACTGAGAACACCAGATACCGTCAAAGATGTGGAACAATAGGAACTCTCATACATTTCTGGTGGGAATGCAAAATGATACAGCCACCTTGCAAGACAGTTTAGTGGTTTCTAGCAAAACTAGGCATAATTTTACCATATGATCCATTGATTACACAGCTTGGTATTTACTCAAAAAAGTTGAGAGATTTTGTCCACAAAAAACACATGTACATCGATGTTTATAGTAGTATTATTCAGAAGTACAAAAACTTGGAAGTAACTGAGATGTCCTTCAGTAGACGAATAGATAAACAAATGGTAGTATATACAGAAAATGGAACATTATTCAGTTCTAAAAACAAATGAGCTATCAAGCCACATAAAGACATGGAGGGACATTAAATGCATACTTCTAAGTGAAAGTAGCCAATCTGAAAAGGCTACCTATTGCATGATTCCACCTATATGCCATTCTGGAAAGGGAAGCACTATGGAGACAGTAAAAAGATCAGTGGTTGCCAGGGTAGGGGTTGGAGGAAATAAGCAGAGCACAGAGGATTTTTAGCGCAGTGAAAATACTCTGTATGATGTTATGATACATACATTTGTCCAAACACCAAGAGCAAACCCTAATGTAAACTACGGACTTTGAGTAATTATAATGTTGTCCATACAGGTTCATCAACTATAACAAATGCACCACTCTAGTGGGAGATGTAGATAATGGGGAGGCTGTGGGTATGCGGGAGCAGAGAGATTATGAGAAATCTCTGTACCTTTTCATTTTTTATTTGAACCTACAATTGATGTAAAAACAAAGTCTTAATAAAATAAAAAAGATAAAGATAATAAAAAAAACTACTCAAACTTAGGAAAATCTTGTGTGTCTGTGTGGATGGCTACCATGGAAAAGTGGACTTGTGATATTTTTTGAGGTCTGCAACTGGAAACGCCTTCTTCATACAACTTCCTTTAACCACTGTATTATTTCATTATTTTTGAAAACGCTTCATTTTATTTAACAGGGTGAGGTTCCACATAGTTCCAATTTAACTGAGGATGGAATATACATTTCTGTGTTCTCTTCTCCTTACTGCATTAAATGTGGGAAAGAAAGCCAAATCTAGCTGAACATCAATTTTCTGTACTTCCCTTTTTAAGAGCTGAAACAGCATCTTGGTTACTGAAAGTTCTCTTTCAGATGGAATGTTTAGGCACCTTGTGTGGGATCTGGAAGGCTTAGGTGAGGTGGCAGAAAGCCCACTGTTAAGTTTTTGGCTCCACAAAATGCCAGAGTAAGAAGAAAACCAAATACACAAAGCAAACCAAAAAAGACAAAAAAAAAGTCTACGGATCTTGTATAACTCTATATTTCCATACCACCAGAAGTTTCTTAAATGTGTCTCTCATTTTGTCAAGTAAACCACTACGTTAAGAAAACATGTTTCATATATGTTTTATTATATTTATTTATACTTATATTATCATTTCTCACTTATTAAAATAACTAAATTGCAGACAGCTTAAGGTTTCTAATGTAACTATTGCTTGAGAACATTTCTTTTAGTTTAAAAATGGTGTTAAAAGGATAATAATTTAATGGCTCGTGACTAAATATTAAAAAACAGCAAAATTTGAATTTGAGATCACTGTGCATAATGGCTTCTCTCAATGGAAAAGGGGGAGGTGAATGTGATAGTTTTATGGATCAACTTGGCTAAGCTATGGTACCCAATTTATTTATTCAAATATGAATTTAGATGTTGCACTGGATCTATTCTGTAGACCCGCTTAGCATTTACAATCAGTTGACTTTAATGTCACCTCAGGAGCAAAACTTGAGGATTCCTGGAAAAAACGGAATTTGACCTGAAAACTGCAGCATCAATTCCTACCTGAGTTTGCAGGCTGCCTGTCTAATCCAGTGATTTTGGACTTGCCAGTTCTCATAGTCATTTGGGCCAATTCCTTAAAAGAAAAGTAATCTCTCTCGGCTCTGCCCCTCCCTTTCTCCCTCCCTCCCTCCTTCCTCTCTCTTTCTCTGTGTTTGTGTGCATGCTTGCACGCACTTGTTTGTGTGTATACACATATATACACATAATTGGCCTGGATTTCTGGAGAACCCTGACTGGTACAGTGATACGTCCATACTAAGGTAGTTCTTTTTTTTTTTTTTTTAAGATTAAAAAAAAATCTTTATTTATTTATTTTTGAGAGGGAGACAGTGCCAGCGGGGGGAGATGGGGGGAGGGGAGGAGGAAGAGAGAGAGGGAGACACAGAATCTGAAGTAGGCTCCAGACTCTGAGCTGTCAGCCCAAAGCCCAACATGGGGCTCAAACTCACAAACTGAGAGTTCATGACCTGAGCCGAAGTCTGAAGTTTAATCAACTGGATCACCCAGGTGCCCCTTATACTAAGGTAGTTCTGTCACAACAGTTTCACAGGATGAATGTCTGTGAAACTTTATTCTCCCTATTCTGCTACCAGTTGATTCTGATCCTATTACAAGTGACCTCTGCACTCACTCAAAAGAATCCTGAAGACCACCCCTATTACAATTTTCTTAGAACAATTACCATAGGCACATGTTTATATTTTGAAGAATTTGGTAGAAAAACTATGATTTTACATGGCAAGAATCTCATTGATGAAGACATCAGGGGTGGAGAAATCATGAAGACAATGTATAGGTTAGATTTAGGAAAATAATATAGGAATGAGCAGATAATCTTCTGTGTTTATTTATTTTTATTTTTACTTTTTTATTTTTACTTAAATTCAAGCTAGTTAACACATAGTGTAGTATTGGTTTCAGGAGTAGAATTTAGCGATTCATCACTTACATATCACACCCAGTGCTTAATCCAACAAGTGCCCTCCTTAATGCCCATCATCTATTTAGCCCATCCTCCAATCAACACCCATCCAGCAACCCTGTTCATTCTCTGTATTGAAAAGTCTCTATGGTTTGCCTCCTTCTCTGTTTTTATCTGGTTTTCCTTCCCATCCCCAATGTTCATGTGTTTTGCTTCTTAAATTCCACATATGAGTGAAATCATATGATATTTCTATTTTTCTGACTGACTTACTTCACTTAGCATAATATGCTCTAGTTCCATCCACATTGTTGCAAATGGCCATATTTCATTATTTTTTGATCACTGAATAATATTCTATTACATAAACATACATACATACATACACATACACACCACATCTTCTTTATCCATTCATCAAAGGACACTTGGGCCCTTTCCATAATTTGGCTATTGTTGATAACACTGCTAAACATTGGGGTGCATGTGTCCCTTCAAATCAGTACTTTTGCATCCTTTGGATAAATACCTAATACAGCAATTGCTGGGTCATAGGTTAGCTATATTGTTAATTTTTTGAGGAAATTCCATGCCATTCTCCAGAGTAGCTGCACCAGTTTGCATCCCCATCAGCAGTGCAGAAGTGTTCCCCTTTCTCTGCATCCTCACCAATATCTGTTGTTTTCTAAGTTGTTAATCTTAGCCATTCTGACAGGTGTGATCCAAATTGGCAAGGAAGAAGTCAAACTGTCACTCTTCACGGATCACATGATACTGTACGTGGAAAAACCAAAAGACTCCACCAAAAACCTGCTAGAAGTGATACATGAATTCAGCAAAGCAACAGTACAGAAATCAGCTGCATTTCTATATACCAGTAATGAAGCAGCAGAAAAGAGAAATTGAGGAATCAATCTCATTTACAATTGCACCAAAAACCATAAAATATTGCGGAATAAATCTAGCTATAGAGGTAAAATATCTGTATGCTAAAAACTATAGAAAGCTTCTGAAAGAAATTAAAGACACAAAGAAATGGGAAAACATTCTCTGCTCATAGATTGGAAAAACATATATTGCTAAACTGTTGATACTATTCAAAGCAATCTATATATTCAATGCAATCCTTATCAAAATAACACCAGCATTCTTCATAGAGCTAGAACAAACAACCCTAAAATTTATATGGAACCAGAAAAGACCCCAAGTAGCCAAAGTAATGTTGAAAAAGAAAACCAAAGCCGAAGGCATCAAAATTCCGGACCTCAAGCTGTATTACAAAGCTGTTATCATCAAAACAGTATGGTACTGGCACAAAAACAGACCCGTAGATTAATGGAATAAGACAAAGTACCCGGAATGGGACCCATAAATATATGGCCCACTAATCTTTGACAAAGCAGGAAAGAATTTCCAATGGAAAAAAGACAGTCTCTTCAGCAAGTGGTGCTGGGAAAACTGGACAGCAACATGCAAAAGAATGAACCTGGACCACTTTCTTACACCACACTTCTTAAACTCAAAGTGGATTAAATACCTAAATTCAAGACAGCAAACCATCAAAATCCTAGAGGAGAAAACAGGCAACAACCTCTTTGACATTGGCCACAACAACTTCTTACTAGGTATGTCTCTGGAGGCTAAGGAAACATAAGCAAAAATGAACTATGTGGACTTCATCACGATAAAAGCTTCTGCACAGCAAAGGAAACAATCCACAAATCTAAAAGGCAACTGACAGAATATTTTCTTTCATGTATGTGGTTTTTTTTTCTATGCACACATTAGTATTTGCTATGGATATACAACGTTAACACTGATGTATCAGTTACAAATAATTATTTTTGTTTTTGCTTGATATTCAAGGTTAATTTCTGATTAATCCAATTCTCTAAAATTATGTTTAGAGTTGCATAAAAAACTGGAAGGTAGTATTTGTTTTTGCCACTGACTTACCACAGCGTAGCAAGTTTAGCCTGAGGAGGTTAAGACGGTAATTCTTTGCAGGCTCATTTTCAGGTTTGAGACACACATCAGTGGATTTCAAATTCTCCAAGGAAAAGTCTCTTGTAATGTTTTTAAACAGGGGAAGATCATTGTTTCAGAAAAAAATACACACACACACAACATTTGGGTATTTATTTTAAAAGTTAGACTTCTGGATGCAGATGATCAGTAAAAATGGAATAGTTCAAAAGCTGTGTGGGGGCTAAGGGAGGAATGCATTATTAACTATACAGGTAGTAGGTACTGCTCCTGCTGAGTAGATTGTCCTATGCTTTTCCACCTAAAGCTAGTTAATTGGCTGAATTTTATTGCAGAGAGAAGAACTGGTGGCATATTACCACCACAGGACATTTATAAATTGTGACTATTCACTTGAGCATACATAAAAGAATCAAATGTGGAATTTCATCTAAAGAAAGACTTCAGATGGTAAAATCCATCTCAGTCCTGCTTCACTGATCCTAAGAGGAGCCACAAGACCCATGTTCTCAGTTGATTTTCTCTCTGTTTGTAGGAATGGTATTTTGGGAGAGAACTGGATTTATCTTCCCTTGAATATCTTAAAAAACTAAATGGACAGTGATTTTGGCCTATGTAATTTTAAGTGATTTGAAGCCTATGAATCTTTTGAATTAGGGAAAAATTTCTTTTTTTAACTTAGTTTTATTGAATTATAATTAACAAAAACTATTATATTAGTTTCATATGTAAAACATAGTGATTCAATATTTTCTACTTTATGAAATAATCACCTCTATAGGTCTAGCTATCCTCTATCACTATACAATACTATTAATTAACTATATTCCCTACACTGTAGATTATACCCCTGTGACTTATTTTATAACTGGACCTTTGTACCTTTTTTTTTGTTTTTTAGCTGACAAAGACATTAGCTTCAGGTATAGCACACAGCGATTCAACAACTCTATATGTTGTCTACAATCACAAGTTTAACTACCATCTGTCAGTATGCGGCATTACAGTATTATTGACAATATTCCCTATGCTGAACCTTTTATTTCCATGACCTTTCATCCCATAACAGGAAAAAAAATATTTTCTAAAACAGAAGACTTATAGGGTTTTGGTCACTACCACTAAATACTATAGTTATAACATTCGTGTGTAGAAGTTATTATGGATCAGGTTCTGTGAGATGTGCTATGCGGATTGTCAAATTCAGTTCTCAGTTCTCATAATAGACCTAGTTAGATACTATCATCATTCCCATCTTATAGATAAGGAAATGAAGAACCAGAGAATTTTTAAATATGTCTAGGTGATGACTGAATGAGAGAAGCAGCATTATGCTATCCTTTTAATTTCCCTGAAGATTTTTTATATTTATTGAAAAAGTCCTCATGTCTAGCACAGCAGTTTCCACTTGACTGTTCTCTTACTGCAGATAGGATCACCTGATGATTATTTTTCTGGGACCCCATGTGTTATATGCTTTATGACACTCACTTTTTATCTTCTCCTAGAGGATAGTTTTGAATGGTTAATGTCATTGGAATACTTGCCCAGGGTGCACATAGTATAGGTCAGGCTCAGACTGTCTTGAGTTCCTTCATTTCCTGCCCCTGACTTGTGCCCCAACTGCTATTTCACCTCAGTGGGTGTGTGTATAGCCACTTTGAATTAGGTAATTTATTTGGGCCACAGTTTTCTGGACTGCAAATTGTAGACTAAAAAAAAATTCAATGTTTATTTATTTTTGAGGGTGATAGCAAGCAGGGGAGGAACAGAGAGAAAGGGAGATAGGATCCAAAGGACGCTCTGGTGCTGTCAGCACAAACCTGGACATAGGGCTCGAACTCATGTACCGTGAGATCGTGACTTTAGCCAGCGTTGGACACCTAATTGACTGAGATACCCAGGCACCCCACAAGTTACAGATATTAAATGAACCTTCATATGAGTATGTCATGATGATCCTATGAGACAACAAATATACAATTCTGGGATCAGTGCCTAGAATATACTAGCCAGGTGTAATATCAGCAGAAGAAACAAGTGTAGAAATAGTGGTGGTAATAGATACAGTGGTAGTTGTAGATAAAGTGTCTGCTTTAGTATATTTTCTCTGATTCTAATGTTATTTTTATTTTTTTTAATTTTTTAATGTTTATTTTTGAGAGATAGAGAGAGAAAGAGTGAGAGCGAGCAGGGGAGGGGCAGAAAGAGAGGGAGACAGAATCTGAAGCAGGCTCCCAGCTCTGAGCTGTCAGCACAAAGCCCAATGCAGGGCTCGAACCCATGAACTGTGAGATCATGACTTGAGCTGAAGTCTGATGCTTAACCCACTGAGCCACCCAGAAGCACCCCCTCCCCATCTTTAAAATTTTTTAAAAATGTTTATTTATTTTAAAATGAGAAAGAGAGAGTGGGGGTCGGGGGGGGGGGGAGGGGGTCAGAGACAGAGAGAGAGAGGGAGACAGAATCTGAAGTAGGCTCCAGGCTCTGAGTTGTCAGCACAAAGCCTGTCACTTTATTTGTTTGATTCTAATTCTTAAAGACAAAAAAGATCATGGAGCAAAAGTTAAAAAAAAATAATAAATAAATTTAAGAAGAAGGAAAAAACCTTATTTAAAAGGGACAGAAAACATGAAACAGTTTACAGTAAATCTCTCACTGTTTGATAATCTTAATCTTTTTCCTTAGGATGCCTTCAGGTACAGAAGTAAAGAAAGACTATAAACCGCTTAAAAAATAGTGGTGAGGAAATGAGAGAAAATTTGTTCAAAGCAGAGAAGTGGTTGCAAGAGAAAGTAGAACAGTATTGCTGGTCAACATGGAAATCAGGTGAATGTACAGTAATGAGAAGGTAGTTTTAAATTCATGTAATTCCAGTGGAGTCGTTCTCTTGAAGAGCAATTTGTGTCACAATTTTCAATATTGAAAGAGCTTTTTCATATATTATGTCCTTACTCCTTGCAACACAATTGAGAGGTTGTATATCCATTTTATATCAGGACACTGAGGGTTAATGCAGAAAGTCACTTACTGGACACCAAAGAGGCAGAATGTATGATAACCAAGGGACACAGTATTATTCTTCTGATGCATACTCAATTTTTTTCTACATCTTTTTTGTTTCATATTGTATCATACTCTACCACTCATGTTATAGAGATTGCTTGAGTAATGAATCTTGGTCTATACCTTTTCTATGATAGACTGTTTCTTAAGCTCATAAAAGAAAAAATGGAGTAAAGGCACAAACACATCTAAGGTGAAATCTTTTCAAATATTAAATTCTCTGTGGTTATTTTTCTGAAAATCAATGCATGTTTTCCAACTGTGACATTTTCCTGGTTTTCATAAAGAGAACCAAGTGTAGATTCAATGACTTCAATCTATAATCAAATAGATTTCAAAAATAGGTCAAATACTTCTTCACAAACTATTATCATGTATCGTATTTTTTAGACTCTATCAAGGAAGGCTCGCCTAAAAAATGATGTAGAAAACAGAATGTGCTTTAAGGACTCATCAGCCCATATTTTCAAATTTAAAATATCAATTTTATGTGTGTATACATGTATACTTTTTATATTCATGCATTTAAAAAATATTTCTTTTAGTCTATTCTTTTATCAACTAGGAAACATTCCTTTTTGGTCCCATCAGAGTATCTACCAGAAGATACAATGCAGAACTTGTGTTATAAGCATGACAGGCATATGCCTATGAAGAAACTTTGCAAATCTAAGCTTTTTCTAGTAATCTTCAAATTTAATCAGAATCTTCAAAATTCTACTGAATTCTTATATTTTCTTTTTTTGCATATGATAGCAATAAGCTAAAATATCTACCTTGCTTTGGGAGTTTCATGAATTTTAAGAAACCAATGTGTCTATATTTTTTATGGAAAAATAAATCTCATAGTAAAAAAAGGTGTTAATTGAAAAATTAATCTGTGTGACTAATCCCAGAAATCATAACATGACAGGTGTATGGCTTTTTCTAAAAGACATCAAGCATTATTTAATGCTTCTTCATGGGAATTTTGGTAAATTAGTAGGTAATATATCTGCTGACACTGAAGGTAAGTTTCTTCTCAGATGGTCATTTCCAATGCTATATTTCTTGAGTAGTGATAACTTGTTTTTCTAAGTGTCAACACTGGCCACACACTAGGTTAAGCCTCTGACTTCCACTCAGGTCATGATCTCACGGTTTGTGAGTTGAAGCCCCATGTTGGGCTCTGTGCTGGCAACTCAGAGCCTGGAGCCTGCTTCGAGCTCTGTGTCTCTCTCTCCCCCAACTCATGCTCTGTCTCTCTCTTTCAAAAAATAAACATTAAAAAAATAATAAATAAATAAATAAACAAATAAATAATAAAAAATAAAATGTGCAGAAATATATATGTATATATATATTCTATATATTTCTAAATATTTCTTGGCCATCTTATTGTTATATGAAATGATAAGTATGATTGGCTTTTAAAAAATTACTTACAGCCCTGTAATCAACAAGCTAACTTGACAGCTATTTTTGTTCCAATCTTATTCATATGACCACAAAATTTAAATAGCTATAATTATGGTTAGTTTTCCAATAGGTTTCTAAGTTTTTGTATTTGAGCAATTCAGCTGTCAAATAATACAAAAATGAAAATTTGACAACAAATTCTGGTGAAATAATTAAGATCATTTTGGACCTGGGGTACCTGGGTGGCTCAGTTGGTTAAGCGTCCCACTTAGGCTCAGGTCAGAATCTCACAGTTTGTGGGTTTGAGCCCTGCATGGGACTCTGTGCTGATACCTTGGAGCTTGGAGCCTGCTTCGGATTCTGTGTCTCCTCTCTCTCTGGCCCTCCCCCACTCACGCTCTGTCTCTATCTCTGTCTCTCTTTCTCTCTCTTAAAAATAAATAAACATTACCAAAAAAAATTTTTTTAAAGATCATTTTGGACCTGTATGTGGTTAGTCATTAAAAATAAATATGTAAATTCAAATCAATCTAGTTAGACCCTTGACTAGTTGCCTCATTTGACCTTTATCTGTCTAGCAGCTATACTCTGGCACAATGTACCATGTGAGAATAAAAGGCTCTTTATTTTCAAAATAAAAATATCATTAAACATCATTGCTCAGTAACCGTAAAACTGTAACTGCAGAATTAGCTACAGTGACAATAAACTAAGCAGTTAGAATACTAATGAATCCATTTTATAGCAAAGTAGAATGAGAACTCTCAAGTGACCACGCATTGTGGCTGAGCTGTAGATCTCTGTTAGCATTTCAGCAGGTCAATCAATCATTAATTAACTTTTTTTTTTTATCCTAACAGAGAAGTCCTCTTGTGTTGATAGACATCTCAGGAGAATCCCTTTTCAATCTGACAGAATGCCAAGTATCCAAACAGATTGTTTATCTGAATCCAATATTCAGAGGTTTTCATCTGAGATGCAGAATGCATTTTAAACATCATATTTAGTATGAGTATGTTGTCCCACCCTAAAACATTTGTTGCCTAGGTAGTCAAGTCTTGTCAAAGTCAAAACCTAGAAGAGAACGTTAATTCTTTCAGTATATGTTTTTTCTAAATTTTTCACAGTTTTCTTTTCTTCTGCAGGTGCCACGAAAGGCTACGGTGGAGATTTAAGTAATATGCACAACATGGTTAAGCCTCCAGAATCTCAAGTTATCCTACAAATCCTTTAGTAATCTGTCTTCACAAAGAAATCAGTTTCTTAGTTTCCTCTCTTTGAAATTTTCTTGTTCTGAGTTTCCATTAGTTCACTAGGTTATAGTAAAGAATGACAGATAGCCCAATGATTAAGAGCAAAAAATCTGGAGATAGATCTGGATTGAAGAAACACTTGTTCTTCTACTTATTAGCTAGATAACTTCAGGTGAGCATGGCCGATGTTGCTACTCTCCAATGACTAGTGTCTCTCTTCTTCTAGGCAATAGAAGGTTGTGCTTCTTGTCCCCTTGAGCATAAGAATAAATATGAGTCTGTGTTTGGCTAATGAAATGTGTACTCCTTCTATGTGAGGGCATTTAAGAATCACTGTTCAACTCTTCAGGAGACCATATATTTAGGAAGCTACGGTCTTTGGCATCTCCCTTAGGCTGACTAATTGGATTGCCATATCATGGGAAATTGCCCTGCAGACTCACCAGAACCTGCAGAATTTTTTT
Organism: Panthera leo; assembly: GCF_018350215.1. Lineage (NCBI taxonomy): Eukaryota > Metazoa > Chordata > Mammalia > Carnivora > Felidae > Panthera > Panthera leo. Next base: position 167,007,590 of record NC_056682.1, read on the forward strand.
TTTTTAATAAGCAAGATAATAAACGTGTATTGTGTTAAGGTACTTGAATTTTAGGGTTACTTATTATTATAACATAGCTTTGCCTGACCTGACAGAGACAGTAAGTTATTTAAACTTTCTAGTCTCCATTTTCTGCTGTAAAATGATGACAATAAGAAAACCCTCACAGGGATATTTTAATAGCCTATTAACTTGAAAATGTATATTTAAAATACTTAAAAAAATAATTTCCCTTACACAGGGGTCATAAGTAGCTATCTTACCTTTATCACGTATCACAGTAGGTTCACAGCTTCAAGATGGAGGCTCTATTATCATGCCTACCAATATTCTTTGAATATTAGAAACAGCCTAAACTCTTTGAGCCCTATCCTGATGATCTACCACATAGAAGTAATACGCATGTTGTGCTTTGAATTCTGAAATATCCTTCAGCCTTACTGACAATGCCAATGTACTTTTTAAAATTTTTTTAATGTTTATTTATTTTGGGGAGAGAGAGAGACAAAGTGTGAGCAGGGGAGGGGCAGAGAGATAGGGAGACACAGAATCTGAAGCAGGCTCCCGGCTCTGAGCTGTCAGCACACATCCTGACGTAGGGCTCAAACTCATGAACCATGAGATCGTGACCTGAGCCAAAGTTGGATGTTTACCCAACTGATACACCCAGGTGCCCTGACAATGCCAATATTTTTAATAAGTAAAATTTGGTTTAGCCTGGTGGAAATATTGATTGATGCATTTACCCACTAAGTCCACAAATGCAATTTAACACAAATTATGTGCAAGTAAGTTCCAGAATTCTTACCAAGTTTGTTTCTGTTGTTGAAAGTTTCTAATATGCTACCTCTGTTTCCTCAAATAAAAATTCAGAGCAGTAAAATTTAGCTTCTACCCATTTCCTGGGAAAGTTGTGATACTTTATATTATTATAGATAGAAGTAGTAAGGATTATAATGAAGGGAAACATCTACTGCAATTATAAGAACAAAATGCTTGTAAGAAAGGTAGAATTGGGATGAAATGCTTAAGCCAGATGCTAACATACAAGAAATCATACAAAATCCAAAATGTACTGTTGCCAAAGAGCAGAAATAAAATGCTAAAAATAAGAAAAGGATGGATAAGCATGGCACATAACTTCAGAGTTTTGCCTTAATCCACATGTTTTTTGATTTACCTATTTTCTTCACGTTCTGAACATACAATAGATTTGGTCAAAATAACTTTAAGATGCATGTCAATGTTAAAAATAGAGTACTTTGTTCCAGATCGTAAACATAAATGAGAAGCAGGGTGTGGCTGTATGGAAAGGAAGAAAATATAGGATCCATGTCCAGGGAACATAAGAAAAAATGGACAAGAGTAGTGATTATATATTTTTGGTGTATCTGTAGCATCATCAGTCTTGACATCTAAACCAAATTTTAGATGGGAGTCTATCCTGTCTCAGTGGGTTATAACAGGGAGTTTCTCAAAGTACATTCCAAGGACCATTCAGCAACTTGATAAAAATTCATATAATTGAGCCCTACTCCAAGCCAAGTAAATGACCTCTAACCTCTGGATTATTAAAAGAAATCAATAATTTTAATACAATAAAGTAAGAGGAATATTGCTAAAATATTAGGGTATATCTTATCTTTCTTTTATCTTTCATTTCCACTTATTTCCTCATTCAGAATAGGATATAGTTTATGTCCTTGTATTGATTAATGATATAAAATTCCTTCAAATTTCAGCACATAGGTTACTTCCTGAGGTTGGCTTAAGCCTTAAGCCACCAAGGCTGGCCTGGCCTGGCCACTAAGGCAAACTATGATACTATCCTACTTTACTCACCTGTATCACACTTATTACTCTTTCATATTTTCTTTTCTTTCAAACTTATTTGTTTGTTTGCTTCCATCTCACCCCATGAATAGAGGTTTTAAGAGAGTCAACGTTTTCTTTGTCTAATTTATTTCTCTATCTCCAGGACCAAAAACAATGCTTAGAACATAGTAAGCCCTCAGTCAATGTCGATGTTAGATAAATGAATAAATAAATAAGGCAAATAAAACCCAATTTTTAATCTTACAATTTCAGAGTAGATTCTTGAAACTCATATGAAGAAATATAAGCTTGAAGAGACTATAAGGCCTATTTATTTGAGCAAGATGAATTCTTTAGAGTTCCAAATAGACTATGAAACTAAATGAACTCCAAACATGAAGTTAATTATAAAGTTAATGCTGATGAGAATGCACAATGAACAAAGGGTTTTTTGTTTTGTTTTGTTTTTGTACCTATCATAAATAAAATTCAACCAATTATTAAGAGGAGAAACTATTAAGTGGAACATGGTCAGATAATAAATTGTTAGGGCTCTGATTCATGGGACTGACTCCAGAGGAACCAGCATAAGCATCAGGGACAAAGCAGCCTTCAACCCAAAGAATACAATCTATTGTCAGTATCAGTAGTTGAATGGGAGCAGGCTTAGCCCCTAAGAAACTCCCGTTTTCACTCAAAGATATACCATATACATACCTAGGCATCTATAACACCCAACATCACACCCCATATAAAAATCATCCAATGCAATTATCTACAGCAGTGACAACTTATCTGTGTCCCAAAATGTTTAGTGTCATCCAAAATTCCCATTTCAAACTCCCCTCTTTCACTACCCCAGGCAAACATATATTCCTTGATAATGAGTTTATAGCCTGGATACTTAGGAGGGCATCTCCTAAGAGACTTAATGAATAGGGAGCTTAATGAAACTGCTTTAAGATCTTCACCAAAGCTTCAAAAACAGTGAAATTCCACCTTTACCCATTATGCACGTATGCCATAATTTAAAAAAATAACATAGAAATAGATACAACCCATTATATTGCAGAGTTTCATACTCTCACTTCTAGATGTTAAACATCTGAGACCACAGAAGTCCAAAGAATTCTAGCTTTCTTGGTAAAAGCTAGCAGAGCAAAGTCATACTCTTGCCAAGATGTAATGACTCACTTGAAAATCAGTGAAATAAACAGCACCCAAGGGAAAATATATGACTTATGGACTCAGTCGGGGAAACAGAAAAGGAATAAGTTTAAGATAAAATATAAACAGGAAAGGAATAGTATAATATGAAATAATTAAAACAACATGCAAACCAAAAGAAACACAAGACAATGCAGAATAGCACAAATTTAATGTATACTGCTGTAAGGAATTAGCCTTACCAGAATCTTGAATTTGCTAAAAATAGTGTCATATAAATCAGGGTTTTTATAATTAAGATTTTCAGTATGCAATGTCCATAAATATGAGTTGGTTTTGAAAATATTTCTGTGGTAATATGGGGCTTTTACTGCAAACATGCTTATCTTAAACCATTAATTATATTTCTATCTCATAGGACTTTTTTTATATAAGAAATGGTAGGACTGAATTCCAAAAGGAAGGGGTAAATCTCAAGTAGTATAAATTTATTAAAAAACAATATTGGTGGTAACCAATTAATGATCCCACCTCTATCCTGAATTTGAAAGTATGTTGATGGGTCTATCATGTCACCTTAAACCAATAAATATGTACATCTTAAGCAAAATTGTGCTATGCTTTTGACCTTATTGGGGTAAAAACTGTCAGCAAAAGACATTCTAATCTTAATAATAAAGCTGAGCAATCCTTTTAGAAGCACTTCTTTTTTTTGCCAAAGATTAATTTTATAAACGGAATTAAACCTAGTTGAACGCACTCTTATTTATTCTGACAAAATTCCAAAACAAGATACATTACTTGGAAACATCTCAGATATATTGTGATTAGCTTGCCTGCCTTTGGGGATCATAATGAAAAAGAAAAATTTAAATCCACCATCTGACTCTTAGAATTGCTGATAGCTACCTACATGATCTAACTTCTGGTCCACAGAAAATTCAAATGCAAGAACTATGAGAAAACATCGACCATCCTTTATTTAAACTACTCAGCAAATCTGATTAAGCAATTCTCAGAGTCCACCAGGTTAGGTAGAGAATTTAACTGCATCCACAGAAATTTTTAATCCCAGCACAGATCAACTCGTTCATTTTAAGCACACTCTGTTTGCCCTTGCTGATATGAGGCAACAATTCAAGCCCAAGGCTCAGGATTATTTTCTCTAAGTTGCTGCTTCCTCTACTTAGCAACAATGGCACATATTTCTACACAATTTAACTGTTTTTATCGTCCATACTTTTTAGCTTCATCTTTAACTTTTTAAATGTATCTATTTCTGGCCTCATTACAATAACAAGAGTTAAAATGTATTCACAATAGCAACAATTTCTGTTTCAAATATGCTGGAACATAAATTATTTACCTTTCTCAAAATACATACAGAAATCAATTTGCATATAATGTAACTGTACATGAGGGAATTCATGATTAGAAAAATGACTTCTGTATTGAAGAAGAATTTCTAGGCAGGTGCATAAGCAGAGACTTACGATAAAACCTCTAAAACTAGAAAGGAGCATTGCACACCACTCTATCATGTTATAAATAAATAAATATGATAATAAAGAAGATTCACAGAATCTACTAAGGAAGAACTTATTTTATCCTTTCAACTATACTAAGTGCTTATACAAGTAACTTAGATATGAAGACTGAGTGAATCATTAAAAATCCATTACAGCCCTTACAGTTGCTAAATATATTTATACTAAACTGTAAAGAAAAAAATATTTCATTTATAATATTCAGTAAGCATTTTCAACTAATTTTGTTTTTAGGGTATGTAAAATTCCAACTTAAATATATCAATCTTCCCCATTTTCTGTATTAGATATATTTATGAACTTGAAAGGTCTTACCTGAATAATGCAATCAAGTTTACAATACCCAGGATAAGCAAGTTCAGTAAGCTGCTCCTCTGGAAAAATCTGTTAGCAGGGTCTGTATAAATCCATGTAAGTATACTAACTCTCAAAATCATTTATTGTAGTATAAATAGACTACTTAAAATCTATAAGAGCCCATGGACAATTGTTTTTTTTTTGTTTGTTTGTTTGTTTTTGTTTTTCTCCCAGTAGATAGTGAGCCATTTTAGGCAAAGGCTGATCTGAGTTGATATATTTGTATTCTCAACACTTACAATAGTACCTGATATATAATGATGTTCCCTGTATGTTTGTTGAAAAAATAAATAAGTGAATGAAAATGTATATTACATCAACTGCCAAGCAATGTTAACATAAAGAAAACATCAAACAAGTCAAATTTTAATGCTCAGGTAAAATATAATTCTTATAAGCTTTTGATTTGCTTGAATAGCATATAAATTGTTTGCCACCCTAAAGGGGGAATGACAGTTTCAAATTACCAGTTTCTAGAGAAACTAATTTACAGAATTTTAACCAGGTGGAATTCTAAAGCAATAAATTAAAGTACCTCAATGGTAGAAATATAATTAAAAGCTGGTATTGCCTCTTGTGTTTAACATACCTTAGGGAGCTAAGCAATAAGCTTGTCAAGGATAAATAAGGCCTAACATCCACTGGGATTAGAGACTATAATCAATTTTCTAAAAAGAAAAAGAAAAAAAAAGTATTAACCTCTGATAAGGTATACAAATATTGTATACAACCTATTATATGCTTCAGATTATAAAAATACGAAAAGAAAATGAAAAAAGTTCTGTGCAATATTTATATCTTACTGTAAATAAACAGCTCCCTAGTGCTGAATACTCATTTTTCTTTATATTGTGTGAATTACTTCAGCATCTGCATGACAAATGTACTGTGCTTTCAAATCCAAAAAGCTAATGACTGGCAAAAGACTTTAAGAGGCACCATTTACATTTTTGATGATGTTGTGTTGGACTTACCAGCTAATTCAAAATGCGGCTGAATCTATGGAATTTATTCAGGGTCAGAAATGTCTAATACACAAGCTGATTAGAATGACTACCAGATCATCTCTGATATCAAGCCTACCTAAAATCTACCCTGAATTTAAAATATATTCATAATAACACTTAACATTAATTGTTTTTGTTATATTGAATCCAATGTTACATCAGACAACCAGCAGTTTTGAGTTCTTTATTTGCAGAGCAAATTACATTTTAATTGCAGTGAAAGCATTTAAAGATAAACTCTTACAATGCAATAAGAAGCCCCCCCCCAAAAAAAAGCCAATAAAAATAAGCAAAATATTTGAATAGTCACCTTGCAAAATATGATATACAAATGACTAACAAGCACGTGAAAAGATTATCAGCATCATTAGTTTTCACAGAAATATAAATTAAAACCCAAATGAAATGTTGTTAGAAACCTATCAGAATGTCTAATATTGAAACAGCTAACTATATCACAGGTTGGCAATATGTGAAACAACTGGAACTCTCATACACTGCTGTTATAAATTTAAAATGGCATAATGATTTTGAAAAATAGTATATCAATACCAGTTCTCAGTATTTTTCCTAAGAGAAACAAAAATATGTTTCACACAGTGATATTTATACAAGTGTTGATAGCAGCTTAACTTCCGATAGCCAAAACTGGAAACAACCTAAATTTTCATCAACAGGTGAAAAGATTTTTCAAAATCATGGTATTTTCCTAAGAGACTCTTAAATGCACAGAACAAACTGGGGGTTGCTAGAGGGGAGATTGGTGGGGGGAATGAGCTAAATGGGTGATGAGCATTAAGGAGGGCACCTGTTGGGATGAGCACTGGGTGTTGTATGTAAGCAATGAATCACTGGATTCTCTTCCTGAACCCAATACTACACTGTACGTCAACGAAATTGAATTAAAAAAATTTACATTTATTTATTTTTGAGAGACAGAGAGAGACAGAACACAAGTGGGGGAGGGGCAAAGATAGAAGGAGACACAGAATCTGAAGCAGGCTCCAGGCTCTGAGCTGTCAGCACAAAGCCCAATGTGGGTCTTGAACTCAGGAACTGTGAGATCATGACCTGAGCCGAAGTCGGAAGCTTAACCGACTGAGCCACCCAGGCGCCCTGAGCTTGAATTTTAATAAATGAATTAAATTGAGGCACTTTGGGTGGCTCAGTCAGTAGTGGCCGACTTCAGCTCAGGTCATGATCTCATGGTTCATGAGTTCAATCCCCACATCGGTCTCTCTGCTGTCTGCGCAGACCCTCCTTTGGGTCCTGTCCCCCTGTCTCTCTGCTCCTCCTCTCTCTTTCTCTCAAAAAATAAATAAGCTTTAAAAATAATACATAATTAATTAATTAGTTTAAAAACCATGGTATTTTCTTTTTTTTTTTTTTTTAACATTTATTTATTTTTGAGACAGAGAGAGACAGAGCATGAACGGGGGAGGGGCAGAGAGAGACGGAGACACACAATCGGAAGCAGGCTCCAGGCTCTGAGCCATCAGCCCAGAGCCCGTTGCGGGGCTGGAACTCACTGACCGTGAGATCGTGACCTGAGCCGAAGTCGGACGCTTAACCGACTGAGCCACCCAGGAGCCCCAAAAAACCATGGTATTTTCAAACAACAGAGTACTATTCAGCAATGAGAAGGAATGGACCACTGCTACCTTCAAATACATTATGCTGAGAGACAGTACCTTAGTCACAACAGAAGATAGAATGTATGAATCCCATATAAAGCCAAAATTAATCTCTTAAGACAGCAAATCAAAGGTTTTCTATGGCTGGGTGGGTGACTGGGAAGAGGATTTCTTGGTATTGTGAAAATGTTCTACACTTTAATTGCAGTGGCAATTCCACAGGTACATATATTTCTCAAAACTCAGGAAAATGAAACTTAAAATGGATGTATTTATTGTATGTAAATTATATCTCAATAAAACTGATTAAAAACTATGCTAATCTTTGATAAAATAAGAGCTGTGACTGTAACAATAGACTTTGCCAAAGAATGTGGCTGAATATATACATTTAGATAAAAATGAGAATTTAAAATCAAAATGATAATACTAAGAACATTTTGAAAACTTACCATGAAAAGTATAGTAACAACATTTTGGAGTGTTTATTATATAAAATATTTCACCTCTAGTAGCACTTTTAATTTTAACCAGATAAGGAACCTGATAAGCAAGAAGTTTATAACTGAGGAATGAGAATTTTATAAATCTGCTCATGTTCACAGAGATATTCAATATAGCACCAGGATATAAAACCCAGACCTCTCTGATCCAAACCAAAGAAGAGCATAAAATCTGAAACTGTAAATGTCCTAGAAGAAACCATAGGGAAAAATATCTTTATTTTATTCTTGGCAATGATTTTTTGCATAAGACACCAAAGCACCAGCAACAAAGGAAAATTAACAAGTAGGACTACATCAAATGAAAAGTTTCTGTACAGCAAAAGAAACAGTCAACAAAATAAAAGAGAAAACCTACAGAATGGGAGAAAATATCCCATATAACCAGTAAGGGATTAATATACAAAATATATAAGGAATTCTTATGACTCAAGAGCAAAAAACAAACAAACAAAAACACAAATAACTCAACTAAAAATGGGCAATGGATCTGAATATCTGAATAGCCGTTTTTCCAAAGAAAACAAACGGCCAACAGGCTCATGAAAAGTTGCTTAACATCACTAATGGTCAGGGAAATGCTAATCAAAACCACAATGCGACGTCACCTCACAGCAGTTAGAGTGGCTAAAATCAAAACCGCAAGAAACAAGTGCTGGCAAGGCTGTGGAGAAAAGGAAACCCTTGTACCTCTTTGGTAGGAATGTAAATTGGTACAACCATAATGAAAAACAGTATGGAAACAAAAAGTTAAAAACAGAACTATCATATGATCCAGCAATCTCACTTCTGGGAATATATCTAAAGTTAATGAAATCATGACCCTAAGGATGTCTGTACTACCATATTTATTGCAGCATTAGGTTATTTACAAAACAACCTAAATGTCCATTAACAAATTATAGATTTTAAAAATGTTGTATATACACATACATAGCAGAATATTATTCAGCCATAAAAAGAAGGAATTCCTGTCATTTACACAAATATAGATGGACGTGGAGAATATAAGGTTATGTGAAAAAAGAAAAAAACAAACACTGTATGATATCACTCATATGTGGAACCATAAAAAAGAGAAGAACATCATAGAAATAGAGAGCAAAATGGTGGTTGTCATGCACTGGGGAAATGGGGAAACTGATCAAAGGGCACAGATTTTCAGTTGTAAGATGAATTATGAGGATCTAATATACACTGTCATGACTATAGTTAATATAATCTTGTATTCTATACTTGAAATTGCTAAGAAAGTCGACCTTAAACATTCTCACCCAGGGGCACCTAGGTGGTTCAGTCAGTTAAGTATTCGACTTCGGCTCAGGTCATGATCTCGCAGTTCGTGGGTTTGAACCCCCCAATCAGGCTCTGTGCTGACAGCTCGGAGCCTGGAGCCTGCTTCAGATTCTGTGTCTCCCTCTCTCTCTGCTCCTCCCCCATTAATGCTTTGTCTCTCTCTGTCTCTCAAAAATAAATAAAATTTAAAAGAAAATTCTCACCCAAACAATGCAGGTGATGAATGTGTTAACTTGATTATGAAAATCATTTCACAATATTTACATTTATCAAATCATCTTGTACTCCCTAATGGAGATGTGACATTTGAATTCCCACAATTATAAGGTCCCATCTTATACACTGTAAATAGATTTGCCTTTTTAAAAAAGTCATTCTCTCTTTACCTTGATTTTAAAGATATGCTTAAAAAAAATCTTAATTCTGTTTTAACTGTTCTAAAGAAAAGCAAAATACATGGATCCCGTTTTTTTTTTTTTTTTTTTTTTATTTCTTCACCTGCCATACCTTACAAGCTAGAAATTTAGGAAGTGAGCAGAATATCCCGGGATTTAGAGAGTTTGGAGAGCACTAGCAATCTGTTAAGAGAGGTCTCGCCTGATGAAAATCCTTGCTGACAGCCAGTTTTCCCTTTTTTATAAAAGACACATTTGCTGTAGCACTTCTCTACATAAATTTAAATCTGGTATTTTGTTTTAGTAAAGGTCAGGAATCCCTTACAAGGCATGTCCTGAAAGTATCAATTTATGAACATTTACATACATCTGGAGGATATTTTGACTTCAAAGAAAAGCTGGGCATGTAAAGCACCAGCACTTTTTTTTTTGATACTATTGTAAATGGGTGGCAGGCCATTTTCAAAGATGGGAAGAGACACAAAATGTTGAAACAATTGGCACAAGGGCACAAAATTGGTAAGTGATAGAGAGTTTCCATCTGTTTGTATCCACTAAAAAGCACCACCAGGCAACTTAAATAACTTTGCACATTATTCTTTATTATATTATACACAAATGTAGTAATGTATAGAGTTATTTGTATTTACTAAATAATTTATGTTGCTTTGCATCATGTCCTTGGGTAAATTTAAACTTGAATTGCGTGTATTTTTCTCTTATTATACGCCATTATTGGGCCAGAGATCAGTCTTACATGCTTTTTGCAACATTTCTCCCATTTTTTTTTAAATTTTTTTTAACGTTTATTTATTTTTGAGACAGAGAGAGACAGAGCATGAATGGGGGAGGGTCAGAGAGAGGGAGACACAGAATCTGAAACAGGCTCCAGGTTCTGAGTGGTCAGCCCAGAGCCCAACGCGGGACTTGAACTCACGGACCATGAGATCATGACCTGAGCCGAAGTCGGCTGCTCAACCGACTGAGCCACCCAGGTGCCCCATCATTTCTCCCATTTTAAATTGCTTCTTTGCATCCATGCAAACAAAATAAAATTTGGGGCAGTAACAATTATCCACATTAATAGAAACTAATAATGGACAAATGAAAACATGTTCTAACAGGTTTTATCTTCCATATACATACATAAACATACCTATATACATACATATATTTTATATGCATGTATATATAATATATATAAAATATATTTTAAGAGAAATCATTCAGTGAAGGTTTAATAGAGAGCTGTTGACTAATGGGTTCTTCTGCTTTTCTTCTCCAGCCTTATTGAGATCATTATAATTGACATACAACATTGTGTAAGTTTACAGGGTACAATGTGATGATGTCTTAAAGCAGATAATGTGAAATGATCATTACAATAATGTTGGTTAGCACATCTATCATTGCATATAGTTATCTTTTGTGTGTGTGGTGAGAATTTTGAGGATGTACTCTGTTAGCAACTTCCAAACATACAATAGAGTATTGTTAACTACATATTCCATGCTGTACTTTATATGCTCAGAACTTATTTTTCTTATAACTGGGAGTCTGTATGCTGTGATCACCTATGCCCATTTCCTGCATGGATGGACATCTTGTTCAGCCATCTTACTGACATAATTCTATTTTTCCTGTACATATTCAATTAAACAGTTGACATTTTACTGCAAATTTGAGAGCTATGTCTAAGGACAGAACATTAAATATAGTTAATGTTACATGGGAAAAATTTGAAACTAATAATAATAAGAAAAAGAATTTTATTAAGTTTTTGAGAATCTCACTACCAAGGAAACCACAAGCCAAAACAAAGCTGTTACCAAAACTGACCTGAAATAATCTCTGGGACACTAAGTTTACATGACCAGTAGAATGACTTTCAGGCTGAGATCCCTTGAGAAGGGCATAATATCCAACATTCATTTTAAAAATATCATGGAGCATAATGAACAGAAGTGTTCCCCATAAGACAGTAAGGAAATACAGTGAAAAAAGAAAAGAGAATTCCTCCTGAAGATAATGACTGCTCTACAAGAATCCAGGATTCCTATGGAGCAATGAATTTTGAGTGTCTTCCATTCTTTTTATTTACAAATGAAATTTTAATTTTTGTTGCCTGGCCCCCCACACCCTACTGTGAATTCAATGCTGGGTGGGGGGATTCCAAAAACTTAGAAACTTATTAGAAATAGGATACTTTTCCTAACAATACCTGTAAGAAAAATCTCTTTAGAAATAATAATATTTTTAATAGGAATAGAAATTCCTGAATAGGAATTAATTTTTGAATAATATTAATTTCTGATGTGTTGACTTTTCCTGATAAACTATTCAATGATCCAGCAAATAAAATATAATGAGAATCCACATGGTAGTGAATCAGTATATTATGTATCAACATTTCCAGTCTTGGAGTCTTAAGTTTTCCTTTAATATTCTTCCATTTTAATTCCTTGACCTCACAATGCCTGGCATGTATGGTTTCTCTACTACTCTTGAGCAATCAGACTTATTTATGGACTCAGTCCAGCTGTATTTCATTTGATTCACTTATCAAAGCTAATACTAAGATCAACTGGAACCTCAAATGGGGCTTTATCAAAATTATAAGGCAAACAACAACAACAACAAAACTTACATGAAATCATATGATATATAGCCTAGTTTACTTGAAAGAACTAAGACATCTCAGTACTGGGAATGCATTCCTTATTTGTTGTCTGTACCCAATAGTAGATACTTTCTACTGTTTAACATCCTGGTGTTAAGTGCCTAATATCATGTCACCACATAAATCAGTTAGGATTGATTGAGGATATTCTTCTAATCAGCTCCCAAGAGCCATGTGCAACAAGAAGGGAGAGTTATAGCCACTGGCACAGTACTTGTAGCCACTGAAGATATTATTGTGTGTCACTGAAAGTATACTGGTCAAGAGAGTCAATGTGCTGGGGCATTAGAAAAGGAAAGTTTACTCATTGTCTGTAGTATAAGTGGACAGCACAAAGAGAAAATGAACAATAAAGCAAGTGAGTACAGTGGTCAAACAACAGCGTTAACCCAAACAATGGAAGAAAAATAGACATATGTCAGGGAACATCCATCTTTATGGATTATAATCTTCCTCTCTTAAAAAAAAAAGTGTATAGTAACATAAAAATATTGTGAAGATTTTAAGAATATATATAGAAACACTTTTAAAATTTGTATATCCTTTGGATATCTCTTACCATTCTTGGAATGTATCCAAAGAATATAATTAGAATAATGCATCAAGGTTTTTGTACACAGGGGCTCGTTGCAGAGTAGGTTTTACTGGTTCAAAAACTTAAATTCAATTAAACGGGTGATAGTTTAAATAAAAACAACCATACCTTAGGATGGTATGCAGGTATTAATTATCATTTTATAAAAGTAAATTTAATATTTATTATTGATGACATGTATTCTTTTTTAAAATTTATTTATTTATTTTAAAAGAGAGAGAGAGCATGCGTGCACAAGTGGGGAGGGGGCAGAGAGGGAGAAAGATAATCCCAAGCAGGCTCTGCAACACCAGCACAGAGCATGATACAGGACTCAAACTCATGAACTGTGAGCTCATGACCTGAGCCAAAGTAGGATGCTTCACCGACAGCCACCCAGGCACCCCATTGATGACATGTATTCTAAATGCTTTGAAACAGTATTTCTTTATGAAATTACAGATATGAAATCAAATCTAATAGCTACCTGTTTTCCCTGCTTCTGATTTAATCTAAAGCTATGGTTCAATACTATACAGTGGACATGTATTAATTAGATAACAGTGTTTGTTAAGTGCTCTCACATGTGACCGACAGAAGACAAACTACCTATGGATAGATGAAAACCTATTCTAATTGGTTTTATCCTTCCTGTGCATTTTCAATAGAGACTTTTTTGAGATAATGTTGTCACTTGTCCTTGTCGCTCCCTAGATGTTTCTTTTTGCATCTCTTTTCTAATACAAGGCCTGACATATGGTAAGAATCCAATAGTTTTCTGTTGCATATGGAACACCAAGAAACTTTTAAGAAAGCAAGTGTGAGCTTAGAAAAACACTTCTTATTACCCACCTGAAGTTTCAATGTTATTTAATATAGTCAACCTATGAACTGTGGTATTCAGCCTCTAAGTATGAAATTCTATCACATGAAAGATCCATTAGAGAACTTTCAATATTCTTAGAATAAAGATGCAATTGTAAATTTACTTATGTCTGTGTTGCTCTTTGCAGTAAAACTTAACAAAAATTAAGAAATTATCCAATAGAGGTAAAGAACATGTACATTTTCACGGAGTCTTCCAGAAATGCACCGCCATCTGTATTTGAAATAATGAAGAATACAGTCTATACAAATAGAACAACAAAACAGAAAGCCAAGGGCGTTCTGATTCATGATGTTAATAGTATTGAAACTTGTGCACATAAGTCAAAGGACACTGATGAGAAGAGTTAATAAGGCAATTTTCTGCTCAATGATCATTTTCTGCTTCAGCCTTTCATGCACAAATTCTTTTTACGGAAATACAGCTTTTGAGTTCAACTTAGGAAGTCATGAAGCTCTGAATTTTAAACTCCACCTTCAGAAAAGAGAGAGATGAAAACAAGTATGCTAAAGCTAGAATTCTCTTCCAAGAAAAGCTTCAGAGCCAACATGGCCATATGCCCAATCAGTAATGCATCCCTTCCCACCTAGATCTGCACTTGGTCAAAATGCTTGACAATTATTGCATAATCATGTATCATAAGGAATATAATATAGGGGCATGCGGGTGGCTCAGTTGGTTGAATGTCCAACTTCTGCTCAGGTCATGATTTCGTAGTTCACGAGTTCGAGTCACCTCAGGCTCTGTGCTAACAGCTCAGAGCCTAGAGCCTGCTTCTGTCTCCTGTCTCTGCCCCTCCCCTACTCACGCTCTGTCTCTGTCTCTGTCTCTGTCTCTCTCAAAAATAAATAAACATTAAAAAAAGAAATATAATACAATTTAAAATAAGAGGAAGTCACAGAAAACATTTTAGAATTATTTCTATCAAAATAGAATTCTTGAAGGCCTAGAATATAAACAGTTAAACACTAACTAACAAGTTGTTTGTCGAGTTGTTTTTAATGTGTGACTTTTAAGAGCACGCAAGTATGCGGGTGCCTGGATGGCTAGGTTTTGAGGGCAGGACTCTTGATTTCTGCTCAGGTCACGATCTCAGGGTCATGGATCAATCCCTAGAGCCCTATGTCTGGCTCTGCACTGAGCATGGAGCCTGTTTGAGATTCTCTCTCCCTCTCTTTCCACCCTTCCCCAACTTGCACACACGTCTGTACTCTCTCTCTCAAAAATAACTAAACCTTTAAAAAAAATAAAAAGCACACAAGTATACTTACAATTCTGCTTTTTTTTTTTGATAGCACAAGGTTGAATTTTTCAAATGTGTCTTGTCTATCATAATATTTCATATTCTGAATCTGAATACTTATAGACTGAATATATCAATTAACATTAAAGTTGAGGTGAAAGATAAATTATTTTTCCAACATTATGCCTGCTTCCTTAAAACTCTCTTGATGTTTCAGATACAAAAATGTGGAGTTGAGAAAAGGCGATGGGATTTTGAAATCTGCCATGTCTAGCTGGTGCTAAATTATAGCTTATAATAATAGCAATTTGGGAAAGTCTAATAATCAGAATTATTTATTCTTCAGGGAACGCAGGCTGATAAGATTTATTGCCTATTAGTCAATTATGATAAACCTACCTTTTTAGAGGCTCTCTATTCATTCCATGCAGCAATTTATTTGCCACTGTATGGTTTTTCTGAATAAAAGTCCATTTTTGTCTTTCGTGGTCAGAGCACAAGATCAGATGAGAAAAGAGTGAATTTATGTGTGTATCCATGTTGTAGAGTGGAGTTTTAAAGGTCAGATACTCATTTTCATTATGCCATAAACTGTTGACCCAAGAGGAAGCAAAGACTACTCTTATCAGATAGGATTGAGTTGCAGAAACCTTGCCACATGGTTTTCCACAAAAGAAATTTATCACACTTCACATATCTGACAGCACTGATTTGTCATAAGACACATCATTATTTCATGTACTATGAAGAAATATAAACACACTGCCAGTTAAAAAGGGGGGAAATGTATTTAGAATTGATGGAAGACAGTGTCCCAATATTTCACACTGCTTACAAATGGGCTGCAAGTGCTGTAGGAGCTTACCAGGAAATCATCAAGCCCTCAGAAGCACCCTGCCTCTGCCCAGGAAAACTGTAGTTATCAAATCAGAAAACCAGTAAACGTAGCATGGCACTGCCTCTGCTATCATTGGGTAAATGCTACTCTGACTACAGAAATCTGCTGAATCACGGAAGTGATAAATGCAAACCCATGAATTCCTTTGCCAATCATACACCAGGAAAATGGACGCCTGTCAATTCTTTCCCTAGTTCCCTCATTTTGGAGGTCAAATGTCCCTGTAGTGCATGTGATTCTCAGATCTACATCACATCTGGAAAACTAGCTGCAAAGGAACTCAGGATATATAATTCTAGGTTGGAGGTTAAAATGGGCTTTGCATAAGCCATATTCTATACCTTCCATTTCACTTTTACTAGCAAGGATGTAGCTGACTTTGGAATAGAATTATAGGAAGTGTGGTAGTAGAATAATTCCCCCACCTCTTACCCCTCCAGAGATGGCCACATCCTAATCCCTGGAACATGAATATATTGTTACATGGCAAAGTTAATTAAAATTGAAGATGAAATTAAAGTTGCTAATCAGCTGACCTTAAAATATGGAAATTATTCTGGATACTAGGTAGGTCCAAAGCAATTACAAGAGTCATGAAAAGTGGAAAATGGCAGCAGCAGAAGAAACCAGAGGGAGATGGCTATAAAAGACTGGCCAAAGATAATACACATTGATTCTGAAAGAGGAAGGGGACAAGAGCCAAGGAATGGGAGTGGTCTCTAAAGGCAGGGAAAGAAAGAAAGAAAGAAAGAAAGAAAGAAAGAAAGAAAGAAAGAAAGAAAGAAAGAAAGAAAGAAAGAAAGAAAATGGATTCTTCCCTATATCCTTCAGAAGTAATGCTTCCATCTTGACTTCTTGATTTTAGCCCAGTGAGATCCATGTTTGACCTCTGTCCTACGGAATTGTAACATAATAATTTTGCATTGTTCTAAATTACTAAGTGTTCATTTGCTACAGTTGCAATAGAAACCAGACACAGGAAATAAACACTAAGAGGCTCTGTTTAGTCAACTAGTATTTGTCAAATGGTTACTCTGTACCAAGTGGTATTCTCCTGTCTTTAGGAAATTGCAGGACAGCCTTTGTTCTCACGGACTTCACAGCTTTAAGGAAGAACAGGGACAAGAGAACATTAAAATTTTTTAATGTTCTGGGGTGCCTCGGTGGCTCAGTCTGTTAAGCGTCCAACTTCAGCTCAGGTCATGATCTCATGGTTTGTGGGTTTGAGCCCTGCATCAGGCTCTGTACTGACAGAGCCTTGAGCCTGCTTTGGATTCTGTGTCTCCCTGTTTCTCTGCACCTGCCCTACTCATGCTCTGTATTTCTCTGTCTCAAAAATAAGTAAAGCATAAACAAATTTAAATATATTAATGTTGTAATGGAAAAAGCATGAAAATGAGTGGTCAAGGAGGTAGATGGGAAAATCATATCTCTATGAAAATAATGATATATTGTTAGTACTTTAGAGTTCTTGCGGAGGTAAGGGTAGAGATAGGATTTAATTCTATTATCAAAAGCAGAAAAAATGTTAGTTTTATGTCCATGTGAAGATTTCAGATATTAAGCTAAATGCTCAGAGAGTAATAATATTTTATATGTATAACAGGCTGTATAACTTCTATCGCATTCATTCTCTAGAATATCAGAGAAGTTTTCCTCAGCTTTTTAAAAGTGCTGAATGATTTGCCACACTATTTAAAAGACTGTGGTAGACACTATTACACAATGAGAAGCACCTGTGATGTGCCTAAATGTGTCCTTCTGGGCCAATGCTTTATAACAGAGAATATTTTAGTCAGTCTTAATACTTTAGAATTCCTCTGTAGTACAAGCCATTTCAACAAACTTCGGAGTCTATAATTGCTACTTCACAATACTGTCATTTTAATCCCCAGCAAGAACCCTCCCACCTTAATTTTCATTAGTGGAAGAATCTGGGAGAGGGAAAGGAGAAACAGACTGTAAAGATAAAGCTACTGGCAAATAAATTCTCCAACTGAACTTTTAAAACTTCTTTTGTTCTTGCCTCCATTTGAAAACTCGAATAAATTCTCTGATTTTGATAAATGGTTATTATTGTTGCTGGATCCTCATATGGTATATTCTCATTGGTATATTCATTGGTATTTTTATTTATAATTATTCTCATTGGTATATTTTTATAATACTTTCATAAAATGTACCATAAACAATAATTAGCTACCATAAACTCATAAAATATAGATTAAGAGCACATTTATCTATTAATGTGGCATCTATTTTTACCACTGATCCCCCTAGTTTTATAATCAAAGATGGTGAAAATGGGAAGTTATTTCCTTGCAACCATTAAGCATCTCATCTGTGGGCCCAGACTGATTGAATCTGAATCGTGGCTCAGCCCTTTTCTCCCTGAGTGACCTGGGGTAATCTTTATTTGCTTCAATTTCTTGTGTGTTGGGGGTAAATAATAGCACTTTCTGCAAAGGGATGTTTGAAGATAAAATAAGTAAATACTGAATTTTACTTACAGTTATGCCTGACCCATAAAAAGTGCTATTTATTTGTTAAGTAAATAAAATAGAAAATGAATTCAAAATGCTTAATTTTCATATAAAGTGTTAAAACTCCACAGCATTTACTTTCTACCATTCTATGTTTAAACATACTTGGGATGTTTTCTTACACATCTCTTCAGTTATTTATTTAGTGGGATGGCTAGATAAATAGCACAGAAAATTGATACAAAAAGTCTGAGCCTCATAGAACTTATGGCTTCATGGCAGATACAGACATTACACATAGAGTTATAAGAGTGTGAGTGATCTGAAAGGCAAGCAAAGAGGGCATTGTTGGCAGATACAAAGGATGGTTGAATAAAATGTATTTTAAGGTAAAAGGCAAAAAATTCAACCAATCATCTGGAACTTCATCAAAATTCAAACATTGGATATTCTCTGAGGACTAACTCATGCTGTGCGCATGGCATGATGTTAAGGTAGGCACCATGCCAAACAGACTTTCTGCCAAGAAGTCCTCATTATATTAAACCCAAATGTCTCTTCTGCTACATTCACTTCATTTTCTCTGCTAGAGACTTTGGACCCAGAATAGGATGTTAGTTAGCACTGGCAAAATAGAAAGAAGGCATGATTCAATTTTATTTCTCAAACACTATGATAGTCTATCCTTTTAAAAGTAATTTTTAGGATTTTATGGAACCAAACTTTTAAAGTAGCAAAAAAGAAGAAGGAGGAGGAGGAGGAGGCGGTGGGGGGGGGGGGGCGGGGAACAATTTGCCTGCAGGGAAAATAACCATGGGAAAATGGACAATTTAACCTATACACGTTAACTATAAAAAGATCATTAAATTTGAAAACTCCTGGTGAATCTGTAACTGGCGATAATGCTAGCTCTCTGGGCTATCAGTGAGATGATTTTTAAGTTTTAATAGGCATTGGACTTTAAGAACAAACTACCCTCTTCCCTCCACCAAGTAGAATTGAGAACAAATGCCCTTAGGTACAAATATAATTAGGTCCACACTATAAGGGGGTCACATTGAAAGAAAAAGAACATCAATAAGGAGAATTGCTCCATTCATATCCAAAGGGCCTTAGAGGTGTAAGAAAGCAACTAAAATTATTGTTCTGCACAGTAGTGTGACTCTTTCTCCAGAAATAGAGAAGATAAGGAAAGCTAAAAAAGTACTACTTGTATGTGCAATATTCAATAACAAAGAATACATTCTAGCTGGCTAAAGCCAACAGAGATGGTTTACAGAATCATTGGGAGTGCTGAAAAAACAGAATTAAGATTGCACTTTCAGAAAAGACTTCCAAAGCCACAACAGAGAATGAGCCACCAAAAGGAACCACCTCTTCTATGATAAGGAAGCCACCCGCTGAATTAAAAGACTAACCTCAGAGCTATACTCAACACCACTCAAACCACAACACCACTGTAATTAGAAAGCCCCTTCCATGACTGAGAAGGTGCTATCAGCTTCATAACCATTCTACAATGGTTATGATCAAAACAATGTCCCACTCAGTCTTCTTGATACCTGTGATGCTACTGACTGGATACTGATACCTCTGCTAATTGTCCAATTGTCCTGTGAAATACATAAATGAATTATTAAATAAGAAAATAAAGAAAGCTCCACAATACTGCTTACCATCCTCAGAGGGAGCAACATTCCAGCAATAGCCTCACTTTCTACTTTCCAAATGCATGCAAATATTTCCAAATCATCCTGGGATCTTAACTTGAAAAGGGATCTAAGTACTGTGGTTTTTAGTTTTCCAACTCTGCATTTCAGGAAATTTCATTAGAAAGAAGTTAGAAAGTGTGTCATAAACCAATTCGCTAACAATGACTTTTGACATTATGAATCTTGATTCAAACATCTTTAATAATTAATATTTATTCTTTGATATTTCTTAGGAGACTGGCTTGTTTAGTCCAACAGATCTAATAACCTTTAGGCAATCTGATCCATTTATAATTCATTCTTATGAGAAACCAGGAAAGGGAGAACTAGCCTTATCTCAAAAAAAATCCACATCTTCTCATTTTCTCAATACAGATAGTGAGGATTTAGATAAAGGAGAAATGCCTAGAGATACCTGACTGGCAATACAGCTTTCTACCAGCCATTACAGATTATTTTTTCCTGTCTCAATTTCTGGAAAGTTCTCTGTTATAGGCAGAATTCTAAGATGATCCCCAGATTCCCATCCCCTGGGGCACACATCCTGTGTAATCTTTTCCTCTTGAGTATGGGTGAGATGTGGATATGATGGATTTCATTCTTATTATTAGATTATATTAAATGGCAAAAGTGAAGGCATTCTACAGATGAAATTAAGATCCCAAATCAGTTGGCTGAGCTAATAAAAATGAAGATTATCTTGGGTGAGTATGGTTTAATCTGTGAAAGCTTTTAAGGATGGACTGAGCCCTTTGTGGAAAGGAATTCTCCAGCCAGCCCAGGAGAAGTAGGTTGCAGGGTTTGAGAGATAGGCACCACATGTCATTGACCAGAGGGTGGACTCTAGGAGCTGAGAGTGGTCTTGGTCTACAGTTAACAAGGAAACAGAGATCTAGGTCATACACCTGCAAGAAAATTTATCTTTCCAACAAGTAAGGAATTTGGAAGAGGACTTCACATGAGCTTAAAATGAGTTTGCATTCCTGGTCAATAATTATTATTATCATTGTTGAAGTACAATTGACAAACAATGTTATATTAATTTCAGATTTACAACTTACTAATTTGACAATTTTATATATTACTCACTGCTCACCACAACAAGCGTAGTTGCCATCTATCACAAGACAACATTATTACAATATTACTGACTACATTATCTATGCTGTACTTTTTATCTCCATGACTTATTTTATGACTGGAAGTTTGTACTTCTTATTTCCATTACCGATTTTACCTATCACCATACTCTCTCCTCTAGCTACCACCAGTTTGTTCTGTGTATTTACGAGTCTGTTTATTTTGGTTTTTCAAATTCATATGTTTTTGTTTTGTTTTGTTTTTAGAATCCACATATAAGTGAGATCATATGGTGTCTTTCCCTGTCTGACTTATCTAACTTGACATAAAAACCCCAAGGTCCATCCATGTTGTTGCAAGTGGCAATATCTCATTTTTTTTATGGTCCAGTAATATTCCATTGTGCACCACATTTTCTTTATCTATTTGTCTATCAATGGACACCTGGGTCGCTTCTATATCTTGGCTATTGTAAAGAATTTTACAATAGATATATGGGTCCATATATCTTTTCAAATTAATGTTTTCATTTTCAAGATATACTACAAAGCTATGATAATCAAAATAGTATGGTAATGGCACAAAAATGGACGTCCAACACACTATATGAGTTTACTATGTATATTACAATGGTAATTGCTTTATGCTTTATACATTCTTCCTTAATGTTCTCATGGAAATATAGCTCTCACTGTGGCAAATAATATCTGTATCATTTTTCTCTTCTATATATTTAATATTATATAATAATATCCTGAGGACTTCAAATAAGTTAATTTGCCTTATATAGTTGGTTATTTTAGTCAATGTGTGACCATTAACCAAGACTTTTGGGTGTACAATCTGAAAATGATCCTCTTTCCATCATTCATTTTTAGCCTAATTCAGAGATAACAGCCACTCACCTAATTTGTCTTATTCTCAGTTTAGTTTATGTAAAGATGTACCCACACACATTCCCACTGCAGGCAGTTACTGTAAAAATATTGCCAAAATCCAAAGAATTTTTCCTTCACATATGCATGCTATTATACACTCACAGGAGAAAAATGCTACTAGGGTTTTTCAGGAGATGTTGTTTGTCTTTCCACATCTTCATGTTCATAATGCCCAAACGAGATTATTTCCATGAAGAATGAAATGGTAAAATTCTCCATTGTCTTGTTTTCTTTGTTTTGGCTTTATCTTTTTATTAACTGACCTGGCTAATGTTACTTTTTCTTTTTTCATTCAGATATTTTTCAGATAAAACTTCTGTGTTTATCTTATCTAAATTCTTATTTCAGAAGGTTCTCTGCAAAACTATAGTCAGTAATCCTAGCTCAGTATTTAGTTATTTCAACATACAGATTTTTCTTTTTTTTTTTTCCCATTTGATTAGCAGTAACAAAGCTAAACCAGTTAATATATTTTTGTGATATTGAAAAAAAAATGGTGTTGGTTTCAGGTTGTAAAAATAAATGTTGGCTATAAAATTTTTTCTTGCTGCTACATATTTAATCTTAAAGACAACTGTAATGAAAGTCAGAAGACCTGTCAAACCTCAATATATGTGACTCCACATGTAAACTTGGGCAAGAGTCACTCAATGTATTTAGGCCTTTCTTTTTCCATCAATAAATTAGAGGAATAGGATGGTCTCAAAGCCCCTTAGAGCTCTGATGCTTCTAACTTCTCAGTACATAATTTTCTCAAATGCATTAAGCTCACAAAACTTTCCTGGAACTTATTGTGCAGACAAATAGACTTCCATTCTTATTTATGCATAATTATCAAAAGCCTACATTGTAATGAAGAAAATATAGCACAAGGGCTTGAAGCTTGAGAGTCAAATATTTCTCTCTCCATTTTGAAATTCCCTGGTGCCCAGACTTCCCTAGTTAAGAGTTCATAATGCTGAGTTCTGAAATTTGATTGCATTGCATTGCAGAATATCTTCAACTTGCAATGTTTGTTTACCCTTATATAACCTAATCTTCTCTCTGCAACAGATAAGAACTTCCTATGGAGAAAAATCTGCTGCTCCAGGAGAGAGCCCAAGTGATTTCAAACTTGCAACTTCAAGTGTGCAGCATGTTAATGTTGTTTCTGCCTCTCTCTATCCCCATGGCTTCAGCTTCTTTGGGGGGCTCTTGTTAACTCTGTCTGCATGAATAAACCATAAAGAAAGCTTTGCTCATTCTATCAATACATTCTGCATTTCTCAAAGTGTGTCATAAAATTTCCAACATAATTTTTAAAAAGGCTGAATAGTGCATGGTCAATAAAAAAAAGAAAAGAAAAGAAAAGAAAAGAAAATCTAGAACCAGAGCTAATGTGATAGGGTTGAGTCTTTTCTTGGACACAAGAAAAAGGTTACTTAGGGAAACACATCAAAGAAGAGTCAAATATCTTCAGGGTTGGTTCCTATTTGTCCCACATCAAGAACCAATTCTTCCCACTAGGCCGCCAGCTCTGTGCTTAATGACCTCAGAGCTGGGAGCTCAGCAGGACAGGAGTGAAAGCAGTTATTGTACCAAAACAAAACAACCCTTTTCCTTTAGGAAGGCAACCTTATTACAGAACATATTCACCCTATGTTTTTAACTAATATGAATAATTTTGGTATATAACAGTCACGGCCATTTAAGCATGTGATTAAAAATACTCTGCTTTCTGGGTTAAATAATTATCAACATGTTTGCCAATATATATATATATATATATATATATATATATATATATATGTGTATATATATATACACATATATATATATACACACACACACATATGTGTGTATATAAGATTTTATATATATATATATATATATATATATATATATATATATATATATATACACACACACGTGTGTGTGTGTGTGTGTGTATAATCTTATACCCCAAACTCTTCCTGGACTTCCAACATTAGTACAAGAGGCATTATCCCTTCTCTTTACCCCATGCAAGCAGTGAAATTGTCATTTTGATTTTGACAGGAAAAGACTTTACAAAGATTCCCTCACATGGGCCTTCATATTGAAATACAATTTCATAAGGTCATTTAAGAACTCTGAAATTCCTAAACTCTAAACTTAGAAATAGGTTCCAAAAAGAGTGTCTTACAGGCCTATGAATGAAAATATAGACAAGGTGGGGGAAGGTGAAAGACTTGTTATCTAGTTTCTCTCTTATCTTACAGACAGTGGAAAGTCAGAGAGGTGAAATTACTTGCTCTAAGTAATGGCAATATGAGAGGGAGCAGATATTTGCAAATATTTCTCTTAGGTCACAGCTATTTCTCAACTGCAGGTCTGAATAAATTACAGTCTGAAATGTTACACTGCATGCTGAGTAGATATATTGTGATGGCAAATTCATGTAAAAAAAAGTCTTCATTTCTAGAATTTACTATACCTTCTCTCTGCATTCCTCTAGTATTCAACCTCATCTGTCACCCCTCTAATTGTCATTATTGTATGTTAAATAGGTTCTCAGGTTGTGTGATCTCCAGAGTTACCAGGTTGAGAGCTGAGAGTCTAGGTATTCAACCAATTGGAAGAATTTCCCAAATAAAATGGTGGTAAGCATGAACAGCAACATGTGTTTGAGTAGAGTGCAATAAGTTTGGAAAATAATCTTTATTTAGTCCAATTTTATTTCTCCCCACTTTATACCTCCACTCATTAGATGTTGAGATTTAATGTTCATGCTACTACATGTGATAGTAACTGCTAACAGCTCACCAACCCTATTCATTGATTTCCTGGGAAAATTGCTAGACAACATTTCCCAGCCTCCTTTTGTGCTTGGGAACGAAGAATATGAGATCAAGCTTTAGCCAACAGACTATGAGTAGTAATGGGAAGCATGAATTCCAGATCTTGCTTATAAAAATGTCACCCCTTGTGATTTTTTTCTCTTCCTTCTACTTTTCATTCCTGGCTTTATGCAAATAAACACAATTATCCACAAGATCATAGTGGAACTACAGATAAAGGGAGGCTGGAGGGGGCGCCTGGGTGGCTCAGTCAGTTGAGTGTCCAACTTCAGCTCAGGTCATGGTCTGAACTCATGGTCCATGAGTTCGAGCCCCACATCGGGCTCTGTGCTGACAGCTCAGAGCCTGGAACCTGCTTCAGATTCTGTGTCTCTTTCTCTCTCTACACCTCCCCTGCTCACGCTTTGGCTGTCTCTCTCTCTCAAAAATAAATAAACATTAAAAAAAATTTTTTTAAATAAATAAAAGAGGCTGGATCCCTGGAACATCTCTTGGGGGAAAACCACCTGCCGTAAAAAGAAAATCCATTCTAGAATCTGATGAGGTTTTGTTGCTGTTGGTGGTTTTTTGTTTGTTTGCTTTTTTCTTTCTTTTTTTTTTGAGACATTATATCCATTGGAGTTTGTTATAGTTGCTAGAATTATACTAACTAATACACTTTCTAACTAGTGAGAATCATTTTTTAATTCCTAAGCATCTTGCCTTGCCACGAAAAGTCCATAAAAATAAAATAATAACTACTCCCTAACTGTTAATCCTAGTTTATATGATACAGCAATTCCCTGCCTGTGGCATCTGCTGCCCTGGGATAGGGGTTTCCCTCCTTCCCCTCAGTCCTATACTTGAGAATTATTACTTTAAATGACAGATTCTTTTCATGGGAGTGTGTTAGGCTATAAAAAATGCCCAGCAATGCTCAGAAATACCAATTAATGTCTCATATTCTTTCATGATATCATTAGCATTTGTCAGATCCTTTCAACATCTTAATCCAAATGATTTTTTTTTAAATGTAAAGATTCCAGTCAGTCACTGCTAATAGGACAAAATGAGGAATGCTAACTTTTTTTTTTTTAGTAGGGAAATTGGGAGCAAAGGGAGGTCTCAGCCTTTAACCCCTTCCTCAGTGGATACTGTCACCAATTCTACATCAAGTCAGTACAATCTGGGGTAGTACAAACATGCCATTAATATTTTTTTTTACTAATCTTTGAGAGTACTCCCAAATATGTCTTACTGTGCTTTGTATTATATCTTGGGAATTTATCCCCACTTAATATTGATTTTCATGTTACCAACTGTTATCTTAAATTTGCCCTGTAAATTTGAGGTCTATCAAAATGATTATTAAATGATACACCATATACTTAAAGGCAAAATTTAACATTCAGACAATCAGAGAGAGCTAAGATGGCAGTGTAGCAGGAGGATCCTAGGCTTGCCTAATCCCTCTAACACAACTACATAACTATCAAATAATTGTGAATACCTAAGAAATTAACCTAAAGACTGATAGGACAAACTAAGCAACTAGAGGGAAAGAAGAGACCACATCAAGGAAGGTAGGAAGCATGTAGATGTGGTTTAGGGGAGAAACAAATCATAGGTACTACAGAAGGAAAGGAGTCCTGGTCATGGTGAAAGGCGAGAGAGTGCACAGGGGATCACACAAGGAGAACACTTCCCCAAAGCCACTGGCTAAGAAGGTAAAAGGGGCTGATCTTCCTGAGTTTTTGCAACCAATGGAGCTCAAAGACTGCAGTTTTAGAAGTCTGTGGACTTAGCTATAATAATAGAGCCATGAGAGTGCTGTCTTATTCCTGGAAAGAAGGTATGCAAGCATCCCCAGGACAGACCACACAATCTGAGGATCACCCAAGACACAGGGAGAGACTTCTTGCTCTTCTTGGAGTGCATCTGTGAGAGGTGACATTCATAGATATGCTTTTGCAAAGACAAAAGAGGCAGAAGGTGCCATTTCCATCTCCCACCTCTCAGCATAGGTGCAGAGACACCTGCTGAGGGCAGCTGAACCCAACACTGCCATTTAGCCTGCTTTGCTCCCAATCCAATATCCTTGTGCTCTGGCATTTCTGCCTTTCTGGGTCAAACCTGCATCAGTCCTATCATGGTGAGAACCTCCCCAGAAGACTAATGCAGGTCCTCACTATACCATCTATCTAAAGTTTGAAGTTTTAAAAGTCAGCTTGCCTGGCGTAGAGCCCAAACAAAGTACACTGCGCTTCTCCAGATAGACAAGCAACCCAGAAATGCCTGGGATGCACAAGGGGAAATTATTCACTTTTCTGGGAGTGCTTCCATGACAGCAGTGAGCACAGAGTCCCCTCTCCAGGGACAAAGGAGCTGGCCGGCATCACTTTCTTCCCCTGCTCATCAGTGCAAATCAACTTCAGTAAACAGCAAAGCACCAACAATGGCTGCCTAACCTGCTTACACTAAGTCACACCCCTGTGCTCTGCTGGTACTGCTTTTCTTGGGCAAGTGTGCCTGAGAACCAGCACAGAGAGCCCCTTCCCTAGAAGACCAGCAGAAACCTCGGCACATACCACGTGTCCTGACCATAGAGTTCTGCAAGGCTTCATCTCTGATGGAAGTAGCATCAGCTCTCATTTAACAAACAGACCAGAGCACACCTAGTTAAAATTTGCCATACCAGGTCAAGGTCTAAACATTGCCTACTGCAGGCAGGGAGCACCTCTGCAGACGATTGACCTGAGGATACAGCAGCCAAAATACAGCAGCAGAGTGCATGCAGCACATACCAAACACTTCCAGGACCTGGACACTATATGACCTCTTCTTCACAAAGCTATTATTCTCAGGAACAGGATCCATAACACAAGGAAGAATACAGAGACACAGATAAAATAGCAAGATAGAGGAATTCATTTCAAAAGAACAAGAGATCTGATTGAAACAGATATTAGTAATATTGTTGTTGGAGAATTTAAAGCAGCAATCATAAGGATACTCACTGGGCTTGAGAAAAGCATTGAAGACATCAGGGAGACCCTTACCACAGAGATAAAAGAACTAGAAAGCAATCAAGCGGAAATGAAAAATACAATAAACTGATTCAAAACTGGTTGGTTATAATGACCACAAGGATGGAAGAAACAGAAGAATGAACAAAAGAAACTGCAATTATCGAAAATAATGAAGCTACACAAATGAGAAAAAGAAAAATTATGGATCATGAGAGTAGATTTAGGGAACTCACTGACTCCATGAAACATAATAATATTCATATCATAGGACTCCCAGAAGAAGAAGAGAAAGAAAAGGTAGCAGAAGGCTTATTTGAGGAAATAATAGCTGAAAACGTCTCTAACCTGGGGAAAGATACAGACATTCAATTTCAGGAGGAACAGAGAACTCCCATCAAAATCAATAAAAGCAGGCCAACGTTAAGACATATTGTAATTAAATGTGCAAAATATAGTGTTAAAAAATCCTAAAAGCAATAGGACAAAAGAAGTCTCTTACAAGGGAAGACCCATAAGACTATCTGCAGATGTCTCCACTTGGCAAGCCAGAAAAGAGTGGAATGATACATTCAATATGCTGGACATGAAAAATATGCAGCCAAAAATACTCTATCCAGCAAGGCTATCATTCAGAATAGAAGGAAAGGTAAAGAGTTTCCCCAGACATACAAAAACTAAAGACTTTATGACCACTAAATCAGCCCTGCATTAAATATTGAAGGGGACTCTTTGAGTGGGAAAGAAAAACCAAAAGTGACAAAGACTAGAAAGGAACAAAAGAAATCCCCAGAAACAAGACAAAATAAGTAATAAAATTGTACTAAATTCATATATATCAGTAATTAATCTGAATGTAAATTGACTAAACATTCTAATCAAAAGACATATGGTGTCAGAATGGATAAAAAAAAAAAAACAAGACTCATCTGTATGCTGCCTATAAGACACTAATTTTAGACCTAAAAACACCTACAGATTGAAAGTGAGGGAATGGACAAGCACCTATCTGGCTAATGGACATCAAGAGAAAGTCAGAGCAGCAATACTTATATTGGACAAACGAGACTATAAAGCAAAGATTGTAGCAAGAGACAAGGAAGGACACTATTTCATAATAGAGAATATCTAACAAATGTAATTATTTATGCCCCCAACATGAAGGCACTCAAATGTATAAAACAATAACAAACATAAAGGAACTCATTGATAATAATACAATAATAGGGGACTTTAACATCCTACATACAACAATGGACAGATCATCCAAGCAAAAAATTCAACAAAGAAATGATGGCTTTGAATGAAACACTGGACCAGAGGGATGTAACAGATATATTCAGTACATTTCATCCTAAAGCATAAGAATACACATTCTTTTCAAGTGCACCAGAACATATCACATACTAGATCACAAATCAAGCCTCAGCAAGTCCAAAAAAATTGGGATCATATCATTCATGTGTTCTTACCACAATGCTATGAAACATGAAATTAACCACAGGAAAAAATTTGGAAAGACCACAAATGCACGGAGATTAACAACATGCTTGTAAAGAATGAATGGGTCAAGGGGCACTTGGGTGGCTCAGTCAATTAAGTGTCTGACTTTGGCTCACATCCTGGTCTCAGGGCTTGTGAGTTTGAGCCCCACTTCGGGCTCTGTGCTGACAGCTCAGAGCCAGAGCCTGACTCGAATTCTTTGTCTGTCTCTCTCTCTGCCCATCCCCCTGCTCACGCTCTGCCTCTCAAGAATAAACATTTAAAAAAAGAGAGAGAGAGAGATTCTCTTTCTCTGCATCCTTGCCAACATCTGTTGTTGCCTAAGTTGTCGATGTTAGCCATTCTGACAGGTGTAAAGTGGTATCTCATTGTGGTTTTGATGTGTATTTCCCTGATGATGAGTGATGTTGAGCATTTTTTCATGTGTCGGTTAGCCATCTGGATGTCTTCTTTGGATAAGTGTCTACTCATGATCTCTTTTGCATTGTTGGTGGGAAAGCAAGCTGGTGCAGCCAATCTGGAAAACAGTATGGAGATTCCTCAAAAAACTAAAAATAGAACTACCCTACGACCAGCAATTGCACTACTCGGCATTTATCCACAGGATACAGGTGTGCTGTTTCGAAGGGACATGTGCACCCCCATGTTTATAGCAGCCCTATCTACAATAGCCAAAGTATAGAAAGAGCCCAAATGTCTATTGATGGATGAATGGATAAAGAAGATGTGGTATATATATATATATATATATATATATATATATATATATATATACTGTGTACATATACTGTGTATATATATAAATATATATATATATACTGTGTATATATGTACACTGTGTATACACACACACACACACACACACACACACACACAATGGAGTATTACTCGGCAATCAAAAAGAATGAAATCTTGCCATTTGCAAATAAGTGGTTGGAACTGGAGGGTATATGCTAACTGAAATTAGTCAGTCAGAGAAAGACAAAAATCATATGACTTCACTCATATGAGGACTTTAAGAGACAAAACAGATGAACATAAGGGAAGGGAAACAAAAATAATATAAAAACAGGGACGGGGACAAAACAGAAGAGACGCATAAATATGGAGAACAAACTGAGGGTTACTGGAGGGGTTGTGGGAGGGGGGGATGGGCTAAATGGGTAAGAGGCATTAAGGAATCTACTCCTGACATCATTGTTGCACTATATGCTAACTAATTTGGATGTAAATTTTAGAAAATAAGAAAATAAAATTAAAAAAGAAAAGAGAATGAATGGGTCAATCAGGAAATTAACGATGAAATAAATACATTGATACAAATGAAAATGAAAACACAATTGTCTAGGATACAGCAAAAGTGGTTATAAGAGGGAAGTGTATAATAATACAGGCTTACCTCAAAAAGCAAGAAAAATCTCAGCCAGACTTATCAAAGAAGAAAAGAAAAAGGCCAAAATAAATAAAATCACAAATGAGATAGGAGAAATAACAACCAACATAAATACGAACAATTATAAGAATATTATGAAAAATTATATGTCAACAAATCAGACAATCTTGATGAAATGGGTAAGTTCCTAGAAACATATAAATTACCAGAATTGAAGTAGGAAGAAATAGAAAACTTGAACAGACTGACAATAAGGAAAAAACTTGAATCAGTAATCAAAAATCTCTGCCCCCACCCAAAAAAAAATACCCAAAAGTGCAGGGCCTGATGACTCCACAAATGAATTCTACTAAACATTAAAGAAGAGCTAATACTCATTCTTTTCAAACTATTTTGAGAAATAGAAATGGAAGGAAAACTTCCAAAGTGATTCTATGAGGCCAACATTACCCTGATTCCAAAACCAGGCAAAGAGAACTACAGCCCAATATCTCCGATGAACATGGATACAAAAATGTTCAACAAAATAAGAGTAAATCAAATCCAATAGTACATTAAAAGAATCATTCACCATGATCAAGTGGGATTTATTCCTGGTCTACAAGGGTGGCTTAATATTTGCAAATCAACCAACATGATACATCACAAGATAAGTAAGACAAGAACCATATGATCCTCTCAATACATGTAGAAAATCATTTCACAAAGTACAACATCCATTCATGATAAAAATCCTCAACAAAATCGGGATAGAAGGAACATACCTTAACATCATAAAGGCTATATGAAAACCCACCATTAATATTATCCTCAATGGGGAGAACCTGAGAGCTTTTCCTCTCTGGTCAGCGATGTCCACTCTCACCACTCTTATGTAACATCATAATGGAAGTCCTAGCCACAACAATCAGACAACAAACACAAATAAAAGGCATCTAAATCAACAAGGAAGAAGTCAAACTTTCACTCTTTGCAGATGCCATGATACTCTGTAGAGAAAACCCAAAAAAATTACTGGACCTGATACACAAATTCAGTAAAGTTACAGTAAAGAATTCATAAAGTTGAGTAATGTATAGAACTGCTGAATCACTATATTGTATACCTGAAACTAATATAACATTGTATATTAATTATATTGGTATTAAAATATTTTTTTAAAAAACAACCCTCCATAATTTCATACTGAAATCTAATAAAATGTAACCTTCCTTTTTGTCTTGTTGGAAATAACAAAAATGAAAACAAACAAACAAACAAACATCCAGACAATCAGTCAATAATTAAGATTCACTGGGTTAGTCTCAAAATTGTTTAATTTACTCATATCTCTACCCACAGCGTAAGATTCCACTGGGGTGGACAACAAAGTGTGCAAGCATTTCCAGTCTCTCCCTAGGACAATAATGCTGACTACCTACCCTGATTCTGTCTAGTGAACTCTGAATAAAATACTACCCAAAGTCTGGGTAAGCCAAAAAGTTTCTCCTTAGGAACGAATCTGTATTTTCAGACTCAGGTGACTCTGTGAAAATTTTATGCAGATATTAGTATTCTTAAGGAAAATATTGCTGAATGGATAGAGTTTATTCAGTGCTTATTTTGATACTTTGATGTTAAAATCTTACTTTGAACATTAGGGCTATCTATATGATGCTTCTCCATTTTGAATTAAATGTATTGTAAGGAGTGAAATAAGGCCCCACTGACCATTATATGTTTTAGCAATTAGAAAGGAGTAGAAATTTTCATCCTAATTGAGAAATGTTCTGGCTCTATCAAAATGAGGATAAATAAAAACTGGTGGAAACGATAATCAAATGTACACTGGTTTTAGAAACAATTAAATGTATATTGGAATCCTGACACTTGTGTGAGAATTGGATGGTAAATCAACTTGTCAGTGAGTACAAATGGAAATAAAACATGGTTAAGAGGATTTCTTTAAAATTCAGATAATCAGAGGAGCTGTGCAATCAATTTCTGAGTTTAAATGCCTCTGAAAAATAGTTTATCTCAATCATTAAACTACCATGCTCTCCAACAATAAAAAAAATCTGCTATGAGCCCAGGTTAAAGGTGAAATGGTACAAATCAAAATGTGATACAGACCATGGGTTTGTGTAATTTATGCTTTCTCACAGAGAAGGGCATTTCAAAGAAATTTCCTTGGAGTATACTTACAAAACACAGCAACAGGATTTTGCCATGAAGCTTTATCCAAGAGACCTGGTCTCTACCTTATAGTGATATCTTTGTTATTTAGCAGAGGTGCTCTATAAATAAGTCTGAGAACAAAATAAAAGAAATACAGATCAGTAAAAATAAAACAAATAATCTGATTTTATGGGCCTTGGCCAGAGATTATTATTTCACAGCAAAGACTTCATCATAGTTCTCTGAATTGTTACAGTTCTGGTGAACATCCTGTGATTTGCCAAATACCATGATCAGAAGTCCTCAGAACCACAGAGGCAGAATAAACCAAGCTACAAGCTCTACCATATTTTCCTCAGTTCTGGTGCTCTTCAACCTCTTAGGAGAATGTTTTCTCTAAGCCTCATTGAGAGTAATTTTGTGTGGATTGTTCAACATTTCTCCAGGCAATTGGAATAATGTGTGTCTGGGGATGACTCAGGGACTTTAATATGTCTCTTAAAAGAAGCTAATTATATGCTTATGAGATGATAATTACCATCACAGATGAACTATCTCTAAGGTTTGAAGGTATTTTGAACAAAGAGTCCACATCCTTTCTGATTCATGAATCTTTTCAGGTACAGGGAAATTAGTACTTTTCAAGGGACTACAGCATGCCTAGAAACAGTTGTGAAAATAAGAACCACATTTCTTATATTGTACTCATACTTCCTTCTCTTTAGTCCTGGAGTATAAACTACCTGAAACAGTATTTCTTGTAACACGGCTCCTAAACCAAACTCAGCAAACTAGATCTCAATGGAAGCAGCAATAATCTTAAGTAAAATTCTTCGCTGAACTCAAATTTGTCTTTTAAAAAATTATACATCATTCCATTATGTAGACCTAAAACCAAATTATAATATAATAATAGAGATTTGCATGTATAATATTTATAATATATATCTTCCTTAACTTTTACATTGTTATCAGTATCAGTCAGGGTTTCAAGAGAAACAGAATTAATAGATTTTCTCTCTATATAATTAGTATATATTATTATTTAAAAACATTTTTTAATGTTTATTTACTTTTTGAGAGAGAGAGAGAAACAGAGCGTGAGCAGGGGAGGGGCAGAGAGAGGGAGACACAGAATCCGAAGCAAGTTCCAGGCTTCAATCTGTCAGCACAGAGCCCGAGGCAGGGCTTGAACTCACAAACCACAAGTTCATGACCTGAGCTGAAGTCAGATGCTTAACTGACTGAGCCACCCAGGCACCCCAGTATATATAATACAAATAGAATTACAGGTAAATCTT
Organism: Panthera leo; assembly: GCF_018350215.1. Classification (NCBI taxonomy): domain Eukaryota; kingdom Metazoa; phylum Chordata; class Mammalia; order Carnivora; family Felidae; genus Panthera; species Panthera leo. The sequence goes on from NC_056682.1 coordinate 167,041,983, forward strand.
ACTTCATGAAAGGTTATATTAAATGGTTAAAAATCATTTAAAATACAAAATTGCTCTTGAAAATTCCTTAAGTGCTCATCAGTAGTGAGGGCTACAAAGATATGTGATGTAAAGGGATTGCTATCTGTTGCAATCATTTGACATTTTCAACAGACAACCATTTTATACATTTCCATTTGTAGATTAACCAGATTTCTAAGATATAATTAAACTGAACACAACTCTTGAGCACTAAAATCTTATGATCATTTTATCCATCTTAGGTCTCAAGATTAATTTGAGAGGTATTACAGAGCTGGAAACCAAAATTTAAGAGTAGAGCCAAGAATGCCAGAGATAGTGCTCTGGTACAAAATAAAAACACGCAATGGCTATGTCCTGCATAGTCCAGTGAGCTGACCCAGCAGAGAGATTGCAGTTGCCTCAAATGAAAACCACTTTTGGATCTCAGCATATCATGAATACATACAGTGTGTGTGTACAATATACGCAGAGAATTGTTATGGAGCAGAGGAAGAACCCAGATGGAATATAATTGAACCAGGAAGATTAATTACAATAGATGGCTGCGCCTAGGAGAGACATGTTCTTGGAATGGGTAATAGTTTTACTAAAGTTGGAACTGACATAGTTAAAGGGATAAGAAACAAAGCAGCAAGACAGAAATACATTTTCCTCAAGGCCAGGATGGATATTCTCTAACAAGGAAATTTCTACAGTGATTATTTTCATCTGATTCACTCTCCCTGTGGGTACTCCATAGTTACTTCATAAAGAAACTCCACTTTCCCTTACCATGGTTTTCTTTTTCATTTCAAGTCCAAATACTAGTCTTTTTGGCAGAGAAGGCAGAAATAATTAGCAATTGAACAATTCTTCAAGGAATTGTGTAGAAAAGCTTCCAAATCATAAATGTATAGTTGTTTTGTTCACTAGATTTTAACCCACATACTTTATTTGTATAAAAATATTTACTTAGATATTTAACACCTCCTTTTATACAAATGGCAAGAGGTCTACAGAAAGACCACTCACTCTTATATATGGTTTACTATTATTTTCTAGATCACCCAGAGGTCACTATTAACTGTAACATTACAGATCTATGGCAAATTTTAGGTCATTTCTTCTAGGACAGAAAAAAAAATGCCTACATTCTTCACCTTCCATTGTCACATCAATGAGAAAGAATAAGAAAATAGAAGTGAAGGAAATTGGTGCTCAGAAATATCAGCTACCATTTACACGGGATGTTCAGAGGAATGCTGTGAGAGAATCCTAAGACTAAATGAGGCTAAAATACTAGTTACTTAGCCAAGTTTTTTAAGACTAGGAAAAAGAAAACATGAGTGAGCCAAAAGGCAAAGCAGAATGCAGATGAGCAAGTTAAATGAAGCCATTAAAGCAGAAACTGAGCAGAAATAATGGGGATTACACAATGAGAGCAGGCAGTTGCACATGGAGTGGGCTGAGGCAGAATTATACCTGAAACTGATAATGGCTGGTTGAGAAAAACCCAAACAAGTGTGTCTATATAATCATGTCCATGGGATATATGTGAATTTCATCAAGGTAAATCAATAACCTACCTCACGTTCCAGCCAACTGCACACAGAACTATTTACAAAACTTTGTATTTTTGTGAGGCACCATAGGACACCAAAGGTAATGACAGCATTTCCAATGCCTCAATTTGTCTGAAAGACTATCTTTTACTCTTCACCCTCTTTCAATAGGCAAAATGGTGACCAAAAGGTCTTTTATACCTAGTTAGGTAGGACATTGCCTTGAGTCCATTCTTGGACTTCAAAAATGCAAATTGTCTTATCCTTCCTCTTTATAAAATGTAGAAACCCCACAAGAGATACTAATGGACAGATGACTCTGCACCATCATAGGTTGTGAGATATCAATTTCCAAATCACCCAGACCATTAGTTATGAAAGTACAAAAATGTTTTAGGGTATTCACAGATTACTGAAAAATGCAGAGGTGGTTTCAGATTACCAACTCAGGTGATAGGAAGGGAAAGTAATTAACATACTGAATCTTAGTTATAGAACCAAAACATTTAATTTTAAGTGATGTCAAAATATTTACAGTTCTTCCCTCTCATTTTCTGGAAGGAGGTACATAACTGTTTGTACAAACCTCCACTTACTCCTTGGACTTCTTGGAAAGAGAAAAGACTACCTAATATAGGGGCACCTGGGTGGCTCAGTCATTTAAGTATCTGACTCTTGATTTTGGCTCAGGTCATGATCCCAGGGTTGTGGGATCCATCCCTGCATCAGGCTCTGTGCTGAATGTGGATCCTGCTAAGATTCTTTCTCTCTCCCTCTGCCCCTCTTCCTCTCTCTTTTTCTCTCTTTGAGACTACCTAATGCAAGTAATATTTTCACCATTGAAGATTTAAGTCAATATACAGTGTCCTGAAAAGTTGTTCTATACAAAGAAAGTGAATCGTCTCCTTGAAGTTTGTTATCAAATATGGGTGACCAAGAACATCTCATACTTAGCAGAAAATCTTATGCTATTTTATTAAAAATATACTGTCCAATGTTATGGAAAAGAATTATTCATCCTTAATAATTAATCTTTAATAAACCTTAGAGAACAATACCCCATGGCATAATTTAATAAAGATAAGTTTAAAACCCTTTAGATTACAGAGAGGTAGTCTTGCTTACTGAAAATACCACACATAGTTGAAATACTGACATCCCTTCAAAGACATTTGTTTTATCTAACAGAAATGTCTCCTGCTTTCTGAAAAAAAAATGCATGGGTCTTCATGTATTATTAAGCTGAAAGTGTGAATTAGAAAATGAGTCAAAAATCAAAGGGATTTTAGTATTTTTACAAGGACAGCAAATAGATCAGAAGAGAAGAAAACATTCATTCATTACAGAGTCTGTTTTCAAGCTCTTGTCTCTTCACAGGATTTGGTTATGCACTGTCATTTCTGTTGAACTCTCTGTTCTCTCAGCTACTGTTGACTAATATAAATTATTCTTTAATTTATGAAAGAGGTTATCTTTCTTTTTTCCTTTAAGATTTTTTTCTTTCATTAGCACCTTAAAAAAATACCATGAAAAGTCAAGAAAACTTTTCAACTGTATTTTCTGTGAATGAAAATATATCCTATTCTTCTTTACAAAAGCCCTTACAGCAAACTACAAAAATTCTGCCTATAGAGTAAATAATATATTCATACCAATGCAGAATGGGAATAAGTTAAAAGCTGTTTCTTGATGCCTAAAATCTCAACATCAGTGGAACATAGTATTATCAATCAGATTTGTGGGTAAGATTTTTACCTGGCTCTAGGACTTGTGAGCAAGTTATTGATTCTTAGGTCTCTCTTATTTAAAACTGGAAAAGAAAATGAATAAAATTACTTTCTTAGAAAGAGGCAAGATTTTACAATTTTTTTTACTAATATCAATAGTGTCACATATGTGACATGAGCTGATGGTTTAAGACCAAGTTAAATCTGAAATTATCCACTTTTTAAAACTGGTAACATTGGTAACAATGATGCAAGTATCATTCAAGATTAATTATAAAAAAATGTACTTATACACTGAGACATCTATATAAACATTATAGGATTAACATGTGGAAATAGAAAATCTTTCTATGTTTCCTTATGCATTTGAAAATGGGAAAATTAAATGGAGGACAATGCATATTTATTTAGACTCCAAACAATTTTGATTTTATAACTTCACTGTTAGAGCTAGTTTGTGTGAATAATTTTACTTGATTTTCACCCTATGCATATCAAATAGGTATTATTAATTATTATTATTACCATTGCACAGATGGGAAAATTGATCTCAAAAAGATTTTTGTCACTCACTCTAGTCACACAGATAAGAAAGAGGAGATCACAATATTAATACCTCAACTCATTTATCTGATATCTATTTAAGATCCATTGAATAAATCCTATTCCTGAAATCATTACACTATATATTAATGAAATTGAATACAAATTAAAAAAAATTTAAATCCATCGAAGAAAGACTCACAGATGCAATACTTTATACATGGGACCTCCTGCTTGAAATCTCCTGGATAGCTAACCGAAATCTCAAACATAGTATGTCTAAAATCAAGCTAACTGACAAACACTCCCCCACTGAAACAAACAAAACAAAAACAAAATTTCTTGAATGATTTTTCTCATCTCAAAAAACCCCTGCCCCAAACCCAGAGGTCAGCCTAGATTCTTCCCTTTCCATCACTGTCCAAGTGACATTTCCATTTGCCTCTTTTTCTACTGTGAACTCTAGTCAAAGTCACCCCATTGCTCATAACCCAAACCTGCCTCTCTGCTCCTCTACATGTCAACCCCTCCCGTACTGATCTATGTTCACAGTAGTCAAAGTGATATTTTGAAAAATCACAAGATCTTGACTCTTGACTTTCTATCCCCTAAAAACTCTGCTTTGATTCTTTGGTTTTCCATTGCTAACAAGAAAAAAGCCAACTCCTTTATGATGACAGAGATCCAGACTTGATACTTTCTTGTCTGTCTTTCCAACTACATTTTACATCATTCCTTTCTTTTCTTATTGTCTTTGTTCTGGTTGCTATAAAAATCACCCTAGACTGGGTGACTTAAAAATAGAAATTTATTTTTCATAGTTCTAGAGGCGGGGAAGTCCAAGATCAGAAATGCTAACATGGTTAGGTTTTGGTGAGAACGTGCTTCTTTGCAGATGGTTGTCTTTTCATTGTATTCTCAATTGGCAGAAAGAGCAGAGGAAGCAACCTCTCTGTGTTTCTTCTCATAAGGGTACTAATTTCATTTATGAGGGATCTACCCTTATGACCTAACTACCCTCAAAAATCCCACCTCTTAATACCAACACACTGGGGATTAGGATTTCAACGCATGAATTTGAGCGGGACAAAAACACTTAGTCCATAACACTTATCCCTACCCCAAAGATTCTTGATCACTTTCTGAATCTTTGGGGTATGGCAACTCCTTTTCTACCTCTATGACTGTGTGTGTGTGTGTGGTGGGGGGGGGGGGTGTATGTTTTCTTTTTCTAGAATAGTCTTTCTCTAGTCTTTTGTATAATTATTCTTCCTCTGAAATCTCAGATGAAAAATTTCCTGACCCCCCCCTTAATTAATGAAAATTGTTTGCCTGGTTACTAACTACCTTCTCACTTTATTTCCTTCATAATCTTCTATTGTTACTTTCTATTTGCTTTCTTGTTTATTGTGTCTCCCTTGGATCAAGGTCATATTCATATTTGTGACTTCAACTCTTATAAAAATGCTAGGTGACTAAATACCTATTATACCCGCTAAAAGTTAAAAAAAATGGCAACACTCAATACTGACAAGAATGATAAAACTGCATCATTCATATACTGCTGGAAAACAGTTTGGAAGTTTCTTTAAAAAAATAAAATAAAACATATGCTAATATATGACCCAGCAATTGCACTTCTGGATATTTATCTCAGAGAAATAAAAATCTGTATACAATCTTCCATACCAGCTCTAATTTTAAAAGCCCAAAGCTGAAAACAACCAAACTACTGGATATGTGAATGGTTAAACAAACCATAGTACATCTATATGATGGAATGCCACTCAGAAATAAAAAGGAATAAATGATAATGTATAGAATTGTTGAATCATTATATTGTACACCTGAAACTGATACAATACTCTATGTTAATAATATTTCAATTAATTTTTTAAAGGAATAAACTATTGACGCATGCAATGTTTGATGGACATTAAAGGCATTGTGCTGTGTAGGAAAAAAAAATATCAAGGGTCTCATATTCCAATTATATAACTCTTAGAAATTGACATAGCGGTAGAAAACAGATTAACAATTTCCACAGGTTAGGGATGACCGAGGGTTTGGGGTGGTTGTGACTATAAAGCATGAGGGAGAGCTCCATGGTGATGGAATAGTTCTGTATCTTGACTGCAAGATCATCTTGATGAACTTACACATATGAATAACTGATGCAGAACTACACATACTCACTGTGTCTATGTCAAATTCCTGGTTTTAATATTTTACTATAATTATATAAACTGTAATTATTGGAGGAAACTAGGTAAAGAGAATATGGGATCTCTGTAATTATTTGAAATTTCTTGTGAGTCTACAATTATCTCAAAATAACAAGATTAGAAAAATGTTAAGTATTCACTAAATAAAAAAGCTAAACTTACACAATGTGTACTATATGCAAATGCCTATATACATGAACCCATGTAATACTATCAATAATAGAATCACATTGATACTGTTATTAACATCCCTAATTTATAGCTTGGTAGTTCACCCAAAGTCACATAGCTGGTATGGGGAGAAGCCCTGATTTTAATCCAAGCAGGATCGGCTTCAGAGGAAGTGCTTCTTTTTTTTTTTAACACTTTTTTTTAATGTTTATTTATTTTTGAAGGAGAGAGAAACAGAGCGTGAGCAGGGGAGGGGCAGAAAGAGACGGAGACACAGAATCCGAAGCAGGTACCAGGCTCTAGGCTGTCAGCACAGAGCCTAACGCAGGGCTTGAACTCATGGACCTTGAGATCATGACCTGAGCCGAAGTGGGATGCCCAACCCACTGGGCCACCCAGGCGTCCCCAGAGGGAGTGCTTTTAATCATCACACTACAGTGCTTCACAAAAATAATTCTTGAGTGAATGAAGAAATAAATTAATGAAAATTATTTTTAAAAAACAGGTGTATTTATGCAAGGGAGAGGCATCATACAACCTTTTGGACAAACACAGGTTGACTTTTCACATCCCCTCTCCATTGAACTTGATTGTAGAGTCTTAAATTGATGAGAAAGAGAGGAAAGTTAAGCTTAGGAATATAATGCTACATCTATTGTGCTATTAAATTCTCAGAGTTCCCGATTAAACTTTTCCAGAGTTAGAAATTGTTCATAATTTTGGAAAGCTTATTTTAGTTACATTTATTTTAGTTACATTTCCAGGAATAAAATCACCATAATGCGTGTAAGTAGTCATGTACCACTTGATAGATATCAGCCCACAAAACAAGAACTTGATAAAAACAAAGGGGTTGGTTCAGTTATATCTACCCTCCAGCCATTCAAGATTTATCTAATGCTTAACCACTATATTACTTAGCCTAATCCAATTTTATATATTTTCTGAAAGAATTCTCCACAATTAATCAAAACGATTTATTCACATTTTTTTTCCATCCAAATGCTAGGTGTATTCCTTCCTGAATCACCTAGTCTATTACTGTCAATATTTGCCAGGGATGAACTAAGTTTGTGAATTCCCTGAAAATATTGGTTATGTTAACAAGGAGAATACCTGGTCAATGTCTTCAAGAGCTCAAAGTCTACTAGAAAGGACAGAAGCAAAGGGAATGCCAATACAATGTGATGGATATTTTCAACTATTCTTTTTTCAGCTATACAGAGATATAACTATTATATTGTGTAAGTTTAAGGTGTATGATGTGAATTTGATCAACATATATATTGTAAAATTATTGCCACATATGGTTAGTTAACCCATCCATCACCTCACATGATTATAATTGTTTTGTGGTGTGATGAGACATTAAAGATCTACGCTCTTAGCACCTTCAAGTATATAATAAATATTTCTAACTATAGTCACCATTCTTAATATCAGATACTCAGCCCTTACCCATCTTCTATCTGGAAGTTTCTACTCTTCAAACAACATCTGTCCATTTCCTCCACTGCCCAGCCACTAGTCATCCATCATCCTGCTATGAGTTTGACATTTGAAGATTCCTCAAATAAGTGAGATCATACAGTAAATGCCTTTCTCTGACTTATTTCACCTAGCACAATGCCTTCAAGATCCAACCATGTTGTCAAAAATGGCAGGATTTCCTTCTTTCTATGACTTAGTAATATTCCACTGCATATATATATGACATTTTCTTTATCCATTCATCCATCCATGAACACTTGGTTGTTTTCATCCCTTGTCTACTGTGAACAACCTCTTTAATTTCATGTGTTTGTTTTTTGGAGAATTTGAGAAGGATTGGCTTTAGTTCTTCTCTAAATGTTTGATAGAATGTACCAGTGAAACCATCTGGTCCTGGGCTTTTCTTTTGGGGGTGTTTTTAATTATTGCTTCAATCTTCTTAGTTATTATTGGTCTGATCAGATTTTCTACTTCCCCATGATCCATTATTGGAAGGTTATACCTTTCTAGAAATGTATCTATTTCTTATAGGCTATCCAATTTGTTGGCATAGAATTGTTCATAGTAGCCCCTTATGACTCTTAGCATTTCTGTAGTGTCAGTGGTTATGTGCTCCTTTTCATCTATATGTTTGTTGATTTGAGTCCTACCTTGTCTTTCTTGGTTAGGCTAGCTAACAGTTTTTCCATTTTTTTTACCCTTTTGAAAAATCAACTCTTAGTTTCATTAATTTTATACTCTTGTTCTTCTAGTCTATATTTTATTTATTTATACTCTAATATTTATTATTTCCTTTCTTCTGCCAATTCTGGGCTTAGTTTGTTATTCTTTTTCTAGTTCCTTTAGGTGTTGTTTCACATCTTTCTATTTTCTTGATTATGCATTTATAGCTATAAACTTCCCTTTGGGAACTTTTGCTTTTGCTTCATCCCATAAATTTTGGTATGTTGTGTTTGGTATGTTGTTATATTTGTCTCAAGATACTCTTTTCCTTTCGATTTCTTCTTTGACCCTTTGGATGTTCAAAAGTGTGTTAATTTCCATATGTTTGTGAATTTTCCAGTTTTCCTCCTGTCACTGATTTTTAGTTTTATACCAGTGTGATCAGAAAAATACTAGATATGATTTTAATCTTCTTAAATTTGTTAAGGCTGCTTTGTACCCCAACATATGATCTATTCTGGAGAATCTTCCATGTGCACTTGAGAAGAATGTACATTCTGATGTTGTTGGATGTAAGGTTCTATATGTGCTAGAATCAGTTGGTCTGTGGTGTTATTCAGGGCTACTGTCCCCTCGTCACGTCAACTGGATAATCTACCCACCATTGAAAGTGAGGTACTGAAATTCCCTATTATTGTTGTCTATATCTCCCTTTAGTTCTCTTAATATTTGCTCTAAATATTTAGGTCTTCCAACGTTGGAATGAACATATACTTACAAGCGTCATATCCTCTTAATGAATTGACCCTTCAATTATTATTTCTGTCTCTCATGAATTTCCATTATTTGCTTAAATAATCAGGAGAATTATCTTCTTTCCCTAATAAATATATTAATAAATTTAAGAATAAATGGAGGCTTGATTCCCACTTCAAAATTTAACATGTTATTACATTGTTTATATAAATGTAAGAGGATTGAATAAAAATCTTCATAATTGTGTTCAACACAGAAAATGATTGAGGTACATTAAAATGCAACCAACTGGAAACTATTAAAAATTACCTTAGTTAAGTCAGTAATAAAAGTGAAACTATTATCATGTATCAGCTACTTTATTTTTCAAACTATTTAAATTGGAACATATTCTACCTGTAAGCTATGTTCAGGAAAAATTGACAGTAAAAGGATTGTATCATACACAAAGAAGTGTAAGTCACATTTTCAGTGTAACAACGAATAGTGTTTACAGAACAAGTTATAGCTTATTCTGCAATATAAAACAATCCTGAGGGGTTTGTTTTTACCTTCAAATCAAAATTCAAATTACAATCAGAAATGAAATGATGTTCTTATTTCAGCAATGAATACATAATTGACTTGATTTTTCTCAAGACTGCATTTTCTAATGTTCATCTGGGTATAACACTTTAAAGAGTCCCTTTCAATCTTAAATAATACTCAGTTTGTGACTGTAAAACACACCTATTTCAGCTCCACTTACTCTGCAGAAGGACCCTTCCATATCAGGGATTAACACAATATGCATCATGAGTTCAAAAATTTCAATTTGCAGCTATCCTTAGCAAATAATGAGAACCATCTGGACTGATTGATGTGGAGATTGAAAGTAATTGATCCGGCAATTGAGAAGCTTTTATGAAACATGAAATTAAACAAGATGATATTAAGCATTCTGAAGTTCATTGGAACGACACACCAATGTACTACTAGCTGCTCATTTTCTTTCATATTTATATAAAAAGCCTTGACTGGCAGAATATAACAGAAATAGAAACTTGAAAAATCTAGATATTGATGTATTGAGCAAAGGTCCACAGCTGGTTTACTTTGTTACAAAAAACATTCTATGCAGTGCGTAAAGTCCTTGATTTCTTGCCAAATGTTATCTGTAGGTAAAACATTATTAATGGAATTATAATTATTAATATGTATAGAGTACCCTCAAAAAGAGAAAACTATATAGAAAGGAATTAGCAATATTTTTAGCTTTGAATAAAAGGTTACATTAGTTCAGATCCTTATTATCCCCCTCTTGGAAAAAGAAGTGCTTCAGAAGGCCAGTTAAATATTGCCTGATTTTCACAGCAAACTTTGAGATAAGTGAAGCTTATTCTTCCCACTTGAAGGATGAATAGCTAAATCTCCCAGATACTGTATCATCTGCTAGTGGCTGGGTGAGTAGTAGACCAAAGCCAAGACCCTACATTTTTGTTTTTAATTTATAGTTTAAAATACATTCTAGTATACCACATTGCTTCTTGATAAGGAAACACAGACAGCCGAAAGCATACACATTGCTTTACTAGAATTTTCCCCCCAATATTCCATATTGCTAATAACTCTGTTTACTTCCCTGTATAAAAAGACATCGATTCAGGGGAATTCTTCCACATTTTCATTGTATTCAACTGTATCACTAACTTAAGCACTATGCATAAGTCTCCAACATAAACAGACATCTGGCAACAGTGGCCAAAATAACTACAGGTGGAATCAGAAGGCAGGCCTTTGTAACTTGAGGAAGACATCTGAGAATTTATGAATGCCCAGAAAGAAATAGAAAAGAAAAAGACCTGAGGCTGGTAAAAAGCAATGCTACCATTTCTGGAGATGCTTAAGACTTGAACAATCTCAAAATCTTCATTTTCTCAAAATCTGAGCATAAAGTACAACAATGGCATTCTGTGATATAATCTTGGACATATTTCTCAGTAAGAATCATTATAAAATGTGACAAATTTTAAAACGTGACCAAGAATGAAGCTAATAACTCCCTTGTTGATCTCAGTGCTGAAAGTAAAATAATCTAGTCTGACACACAGAAACATAATACATGTATTCAGAAAGATTAATGAATATTCATTAAAATTTATATTACATTTATAATAAATCACGGAATGTATAGTCATGAAATTATGCATATTTACATAGGAGAGTAATATACTATTTTTGTTTCTCTAAAGTTGCTAGAGTGGGGGGGGGGGGCCTGGGTGGCTCAGTTGGTTAAGCGGCCGACTTCAGCTCAGGTCATGATCTCTCGGTCCGTGAGTTCGAGCCCCACGTCGGGCTCTGTGCTGACAGCTCAGAGCCTGGAGCCTGTTTCAGATTCTGGGTCTCCCTCTCTCTGACCCTCCTCTGTTCATGCTCTGTCTCTCCCTGTCTCAAAAATAAATAAAACGTTAAAAAAAATAAAAAAAAATAAAGTTGCTAGAGTGGTTTCATGGAGAAAATGAGATTTCATAAGCAATTCTAGTTAAAAAGATTTCTTGAGAGATTGTGGACCAAGGGTACATTTCAGAAACTAAACACAGCTTCAGGAAGCTCAGGGGCAAGAAGTAAGGCATCAGTGGTTGGTATAAAGAAACTATTAAGATGCATCCACCCAAGCAGTAAGTCTACCCTATTCTGCTTTATCTGTCTAGACAGTGACACCAAAAACCGATGTGGGCTATACGATATTGGATGGTTCCCTAAGGTGAGTATCCTTGCAGAAGTTCAGGTAGAGTAAATGGACTGAAAATGCCCATCAGCCAATGAGCAAATTAGGATGAACTGTCATACATTCTTACACTCATCTCTTTGCCACATTTCCTAAGCAAACACGTCTCCCAAACTATGTAGGAAAAACTTTTAGTACTTAAATAAAAAGGTGAAATATATAACCTGCTTGAGGCTGCCTGAGAAAGGAAATGTGAGCTCCTGCGTCTTCAAAGAAATGCATATTACATTCCTCTTTATAGATTTACCCTTGGTCTTTAGAGTTAAAAACAAATGAAACCTTGAGAATATCTGCACCTCCATCTCATCCCCTCCCCCAAAGCTGACTTTAACTAGCTTCCTTGGAAGAGATCTCCAATTTTATCAAAATTAAATAAATATTATCACTGCTACTATATATTGTATAAAATATGCCTAATATATTCTAAGCACTTTTTATATTTTTTACATATTATTAACATTCATGCTGTTACAACTGTCAAGGCATACCAGATGAATATCAGTTCTGGAGGTAGATGCTATCATTGACTCCATATTACATATGAGGAAATTCAGAGGCAGAGAAAGATTTTCCAGCTATTAGGTAGCAGACAAGATGTTCAACACAATTTGGCTTCAGAAACTAATCTGTTAACCTCCCTATTATATTTGCTATTAGATATTCAATTCTTCATATGGCAAAAAGGTGTGAGGATCATTAAATATTAGCTGATAAACAAACTGCTGTAACAAATTAAAATTCTAAGTGTATAATAATTCTCACACAATGTGAACACTGTTGTACAATAGTCCAAGGTTAGTGTTCTGACCAGCAGGTGTCTATTCTTCAGGAAATGATTATGGCATTGCCTGACCTCTTCTAGAACCTTATTAGCATCTTCACTCAGGCCATGGAACGAGGAGAAAAGAGTGGACAGAAGGCATATCTGCATCCTTAAAAGCCTTGGCCCAGATATGGACACACCATTTCCATGCACATATTATTGACAAGAACTTGTCACATAGTCATACCTAATTTGGTAATGTACTCTAGATGTGTGCAGAGGAAGAAAAGGAATGTGATTTGGGGGAAACTTAACAGCTTCTGCCATAATCAACTGACTGAAAAGATCCAATACTTGGTTTGCTTGGTTTAAAATTTTAGTGGAACTGAAAACAATACCAATATAGCCACCTATGCAAAATTTATAGTAAATTTTTTATATTAATAATTATTTTAAATAACCATGTGATTTCAATGTTCCATCTTAAAATTATAAATTATATGTTGGGTGAATGTTAGTGTATATTTAATATTGCAGGATTTTGCTGAGGATTAATTGCGCCTGTTGATATACCCTGTTAAGCTCTGATTTCCTCTGAACCTAATTAGGTGAGTTTGATTTTACTTGAAATTTTTAGTTAAATGTGAAAATGAAACAATTTCTCCCCACACATAAAGACTTAATTAAGTAAAAGTTGTGAGTAAATGTTTAAAATGTATGGGGTAAAGCATAGACATTCGGATGTAAAAGTGAAAAAATTCAACTCCATGACTTCATTAGTTGGCTTACAACAAAATTGTTTTATCTCTTTCTAACAAGCATTACATAGACAACAGAATTGCCATTTCTGATAGGACACTGAAATAGTCTCATTATGGGCAAGTGTAATAAATGCAGGTGTGATTTTAACACCTCAGCTTGGTGGATTCTAAACATGTGGCCAAGTTTCTTAATTTCTTTGATTCTTGTTTTAATAATTCATAAAAACAAAACAAAATATCTGCTTCAAAAGTTTGTTGTGAGGTTGAAGAGAACATAGAAGGTCTTAGTCCATTTTGTCTGAGTGGTCAATCAGTAATGTTAGTTTTCTTTCCAAAATCTTATCCCCATATTCTTACCCACATCTCATTCCAAATCCTCCTCACTCTGCCTATCTGTTTACTTAGAGAGAATATGCTCACTCTCACCTGGACTTTTACTGGAAGAAAATCCTGAATGTTAAAAATGAAACTGGAAAGTAGTAGGGCATTTCATTTGTTGTTTTTAATTATGTCAACATAATACATTTCTCTGTTGTTAAATAGCTTACATCAGCAATTCAATTGTTAACCTTGACTTCTTTAATCCACTAGAAGCTTAAACGTTTGTAATATTAGCACAAGTATTAATTACTTCTAGTATTAGTAATGTTATAGTATTATAGTACAATTAGTAATATAATAGTATAATCAGCACTATATACATTAAGATTAAAGGAAAACAAAGTATTATATGTATCATTGGACTTATGACTAATAAGTAATGATATCCTGTCTTCTAATCCAAGTCCAAGTCTACTCCTACTAGAACACAGCTGATTCCTCTTCACAAAAACCATCACAAGTATCACTCCTGTAATATTTTTTTCATACAATTATCACACTTAAATACAAATTATTATTGAGTACTCATTTTATCAAGGAATAATTTTCTAATGGAAGACAGGAACACAGAATGAGAATACTCACAAAACTTGGTTCATGAGACACTGTAATGATTGATACAAATCTGGCTCCTTATTATTCCCTTTATTTGTATCTGCATTTATGTATTAAGATTCTAATAATACTTGTGAATTTAGTACCAAATCCAGTTACTAGATCTTCAAAAATAAGTTACATGTATTCATGCGTTTCATGTACTTTTCCTTATCCTGTCACTATGTCTATAACCGGAAGTACCACTATTCTGTATTTTAATAATGGTTTTACATGGGTAGGCATGTGCATATGAATGCGTGTATGTGTGTGTGTATCATAAATAAAAAAAGAAAGGACAAACAACTCAATAGCACAATGGATGAGAGGCTTACATGGTCACCTCTTCAAAGAGGGGATCTAAATATCTAATGAGATACAATGATATGCTCAAATTTGTTATCATATAAGAGTAAATGAAATTCATAATGAAAAATATTTTTACCCATTTGATTGGAAATAATTAAAAAGTAAAACAGTATCAAGTTTGAGAGGTTGAGAATGGATAGAATGTCTTATACACTGTGGGATAAAATTTTTGAAATACTTTTTTCACTGTGATTTTATTTACATTATTTTCTTTGTCCTGGTTCTTGCTTCAGTGAGTCTACTAGGATATGTAAACTCTGTTGCTAACAATAATGTGAATAAAAAAATAAGTTAGACAAGATTTCAAAAAATGCATGATGAGGCAGAAAAAGTCTTACAAACCTTCCCCATATACTACCATTCCATGGCATAAACACTTTCTGAATAATATTTTGAACTTTGGGAAACTTGAATAGAAATAATTTCAGTTTGACAACAAGTTTTATAGCATTTAAATGTAATTACTTAACAACACTGAATTTAAACCTGGAGGGGAGAATAAAGGAGTGGGGAAGGAAATATGCATATCAATATTTACCATGTAAACTGTATACAAATAGGGCCTTTCCAAATTTATCTATGTATGTAGAGTTTTAAAAGCCCAATACTAAATTATATTTCTGTGCTTTCAGAGAACCAAACAATAACATTTTACAATATTTATATTGATAGCATAATTGCAAAAATCTTTTGTGAATTATTGCTTAGTATTTATGAATTGGAACAAAAATGGTATTTGCTAGATTTGAAAAAAAACTAATTTATAAAAAGGTAAGTGACTGAATATTGCGTATTAGTCACATCACATAATATTTACCATCGAACATGTTCACATAAATTTATTTCCATATTCTATAATCAGATTGAGATATATTAAGATATTCAGGAGTATTTGTGAAAGCAATTGAGACATCAATATTAAAATATGTATACTTCCTCATTTTAACAACTCTCATTCTTATTATTTGAGAGGTTGATTATTACACAATTTGTTAATCCTTTTCTTCTTAAATATTTCATGTTTTCTCCTTTATGATGGTTTATTTTATGTGTCAGCTTGACTAGTGATTCTGTTTTTCTATAGAAGCTTGACTAAAACACCCATCAATGGAAAATCTATGCTATAAGGGAATACCAATGAAAACTGAGTGGTAAAAGCACTGAATGGCAAGAATTTTAGGAGTGTTTAGGATTATGCAAGGTAAATTGAAAGCCTTGAAATTGACAGTTATTGAACATCAATTATTTTTCAGTAATTAAATTTGAAATATTTTTACATCTTTTTCGGTTGAATTCTCCCACCAATGCCTTGGAATATGTATCGCATCGCTATGACAGACCCAGTGGTGCTGCTTTTATATGCTCAGGTTGCCATAACAAAATTACAGACTGGTGACTTTAGACAACAGGTATTTATTTTCGCACAGTTCTAGAGGCTAGGATTCCATGACCAAAGTGGTGGAAAGTCTGGTTTGTAGTGAGAGTTCTCTTCCTTTTTTGTGGATGGCTACCTAACCCTGATATCTCTTCCACTTCTTATAAGGGCAGCAGCCATATGGGATTAGTCCCTCACTCTTAAGACCTCATCTAACTTTAATTACCTCTCTAAAGACCCTATTTCCAATAGTCCCATTATGGACTAGGACTTCAACATATGAATTTAGAGGGGCACATTATACAGTATCTAATACTACTTCATTATTCTACCTATACCCACATATTTCCTAGCCCCACTGCAGTTAGACAGGGACACTGACTAGTTGCAGCTAAAAAGTCTGTTACTTTGGGATCTAAGTGAAAAAGAACTAACATAGAAGTTTCTAGCAGTCTCTTCCTTTGCCACAGTGACTGAGAAGACCTTGTGCTCCAGACTATACAACACCTGATAGTGGAGACTCTATCAGCCTGGGTCTCAGAGAGACTTGCCAAACTGAATTGGGTACGTAACATGATTGAAAAATACATTTTTAGTTTAGCCATTGTATATTTGGGATTGCTTGTTCTTGCCATTTACCTGGATTTATACCCTAGAGTGGTAGTTAGAGGTGCAAAATCACCTTGGTTTAAATACCAACTCTGCCACGTATGAAATGTGTAGACTCAGGAAAGTTTCTTAACATCTTTAACAATATTCATGCATAAAATAAAAGTAGTTAATAATACCCATTTCATAAAAGTGTCATGAAGTTAAAATGAAAGGTTGCATGTAAAGTGCTCTTAAAAGTGCTTTGCATGTGATAGGAGACTGATGGGCACCTGGGTGGCTCAGTCAGTTAAGCATCCAACTTCAGCTCAGGTTCATAATCTCACAGTCCATGGGTTTGAGCCCTGCATTGGGCTTTGTGGTAACAGCTTAGAGCCTGGAGCCTGCTTCAGATTCTGTGTCTCCCTCTCTCTCTGCCCTTCCCCCACTCATGCTCCATCTCTCTCTGTCTCTCAAAAATGAATGAACATTAAAAAAATTTAATAGGGGATCAATAACTGCCTATTATTTTTATGTTGAGAATCTGTGGCTCAGAGCTTATGCAAAAGTTGATGATAAAACTTAAACAATCATGAGTCACATGGGAAGTTCTTAGAGACAGGTGGTAAAGGCCAAAACAGAGAATAACAACTGAACTGACCAGTCATTTGGCACTGCCTAGATATAGCTCTAAGAAGATGGTGATACTGACATATAGAGAATTAAGTCAAGGAAATTCAAGTTCGCGCCCAACCCCAAGTGATTTTATATTCACTCATGTATATAACAACATAAGCAGAGTATTGCTAGTGATCCTAGGATAACAACTGCTTCTCCAATTCAATTTGTCACCATTCATTTCCTCCAGGGAATCTCTATAATTTTATGCCCAAGAGAAATTCCCTCAGAATTTTTACTCATTCATGGGCCCTGTAAACCAAAATGACCACATTCATACAAGTACTAGGCATTACATGTCCTGACCATTTTGGAAAAACCATTTATTAACACTTGCTCATGATGTATAAAAAAGCAGTTCTGGCTGGTCTGCCAAAACTATAAAGCATTATTTTCATATTGCCCTAGTCCACATACTCCCAAAAGGTACAATTTCAACATTTTAAAAGAATAGCAGCTATCAGAAGGAAGGTTTGTATGAAAATAAATAACAAACAGAAGCTTCTTTGAGTTTAATATGTTAAATTCTTCTGCAATCTCTTTCTTATTGCTCTCATTAGATAATGGATGTATGTTGATACTGCCTTGAAACAGTAAAAATATTGGGCATGTCTAATGCACTTGGTCCTATAAATGCCTCATTATTGTCTGTTTTCCTGAGGGTGCCAACACTGTATTTACCCAGTGAGTCCCACCATGAGAAGCAAAGGAATACCGAGAGCCAGGAGTTCATCTACAGAATAGTTAGGGACAAGCTCTGAAGTCAGAAAATACAGACTATCATACTCACTACTGCACGAAGTTGGCCAAATTAGTGAGTATCTCTGAGTTTATCTCTTTCTTTGTGTAAATGTGAGATTTCAGAATATAAATATGGAGTTGTTCAAAATGAAACTTGAAAAAAAGGAAGGAGGCATCCTCACTACTTCTAGTCTAGGTGTGAAACTGACGGAGATAATCCAAATAAAGTTCTAAGGGCAATGCCTGAAACATAGTAAGCCATCAATAAATGTTATCTTTATCATTAGAAGTTAGAAAAAAAATCACACTCATGTTCTATTAAAATGTATTACAACTTTTGGCTTTCAGCTTAGAGGAGGTGAAGGTGTAACTATCTCTGTCATCCCAAATCAGAGTTCATCTGATACCAGCTGCCTTCACCAAGTTGCCTAAATTTGACCTCAATGAAATCAAAGTTGTATGCCTGATATGCACTGGTGGGGAAGTCAGTGAGCACCATGTCTGCCCTAACCCCAAAGAATTGGCCCCCTGGGCCTGTCTCCAGAAAAGGTTGGTGACGACTTTTCCAAAACAATGGGTGATTTGAAGGGTGTAAGGATTACAATTAAACTGATCATTCAGAACAGGCCCAGACTGAAGTGGTACCTTCTGCCTCTGTCCTGATTGCCAAAGCCCTCAAGGAACTACCAAAAGACAGAAGCAGCAGAAAAAACATTAAGCACAGTGGAAATATCACTTTTGCTGGGATTGTCAACACTGCCCAACAGATGCAGCACTGATCTTTAGCCAGATAACTCTCTGGAACCATTATAGAGATCCCAGAAAGTGCCCAATCTGTGGGTTGCACTGTTGATGGCTGCCACCCTGGTGACATCATAGATGACATCAATAGTAGTGCAGTGGAATGCCCAGCCAGTTAAGAACTACAAAGAAAAATATTTCAATAAAGGATCATTTGACAATAACAACAGCAAAAATGCATTACAATAAGCAAGGGGAAGAAGCTAGAATGATTCATGTAGTAATGGATTATAGTTGGAGACATCAGTAAGAACTTAGTTCAGTATATTATATATAGTTGCAAGTAGAAATATTTATAGATATGTGTATATACATGGGTTAGTACACACACATACATTGCTTTGTGTGGTCAGCTGAGAGGTCCATCCCAGTAGCAAAGGGCCCAGATCTGAGTTTCTAATACTATTCTCCTATGAAAGGAACCAGAAGCTCCTTGGAGAAACGACTTGGAGTGAAGCAGGAATTATACAAGATAAGCTTGGTATGTTAGCAAGTAAGGACACACTAAAACAAAACAAAACAAAACAAAACAAAACAAAACAAAACAAAACAAAACAAAACAAAAAATTTTGAGAGTTATATGGGAGTATGTCAAAGAGACGTAGGAGCCAATTGAAAGGCTCCCCATAACCAAAGCTGGAAAATTTTGAGCAAGAAAATAAATAAACTCAGATAAGTACCCAAGATATAAAATTAGTATCTATAAGTCTATACTGATATATAATAATAATTGAACAAATTAATAAATGGATAAGAGACAACTGTCTCACGTAGAAGAATTACAAATAATTATGTAGATACTTCTCCATCAAAGAGGGAAAGAATAAATCCCCCTCCATAAATGTGGGCTATTGATAGTGGATCTTCCAAAGAGTAAAATATGGAAAGGTGGAGAAAAGAGTAACTTTACATTAGAGAAATCTGACAAACACTACTTCAGGCAAAGTTATGATCAACAGCCATGAATCATAATGCCAGTATATATCTTTCATATAATGTGATGAAAACAGCATTTCACATCTGTGATCTTCCTCCCCAAATCTCATAACCCAAGTCTAGGCACGAGAAAACCATCTGAAAAATTCCAATGGAGGAGAATCCTACAAAACACCTCATCAGCACTCTCCAAAACTGTCAAAATGATCAGAAACAAGGAAAGTGAGAAACTGTCACAGCCTATAGGAGCCTAAGGAGACATGACAATTAAATGTAATATGACACACTGGATGGGATCCTGGAAAAGAAAGAGGATATTAGGTCAAAACTTAGCAAATGTGAATAAATTATGGATTTTAGTTAACAATAGTATATCACTATTGGTTCATTACTTGTAGTAAATGTACCATATTACTGTAGGTGTTAATAACAGGGGATACTAAATGTTGAGTATATAGGAATGCTCTTTACTATTTTCTCATTTTTCTGTAATTCCAATATTGTTATAAAAATAGTATTAAAAATGCATTACAATAATTGGAAGCATTTTCTCTAAGACCTTGGTTAGTCATTTCAGATGATAGCAGGTTGCATGAAAAGTGCTTTAACATTACACTGATGGAGTTCAATCCCACCTCTGTCGCTTTGTAGATTCATACACCAGCATAATTTAGTCCTTCTTAAAGACATGGTGCCCTTTCATGTGTACAATGAAGATACAAACAGCCTCAGGAATGTGGCAGTGAGGAATAAATCAAATCAAATATACGAAGTACCCAAAACAATGCCAGTCATAGAAAGCTTAAATCTGTCCAAAGACATACAAACAGCATAAGAGAGCCAGGATATGGATTTGGCTTTGTGAGGTCCCACTGTCCCTAATCTTGCCATTATGCTACATTGGTTGTAATTCAAAAGTCAGAATTCAGTCATCAAAGCAGGCCAGTTTGGAACATATATATTTGCTTATTTAGCCCCTCAGCGGGGCTATAATATCCTTTAGCAGTGACAATGTGAGCTTGGAGCCTGTGTTTAATAGTCATTGTTAGCCCCTCCTCTGAGATTTGGCACGAATGCTGACAGTAAGTGAGCGTACAAAGCCTGTTGGAAGTAATGAAGACACAGAGATGAGGAAATGAAAGAAAAGTAGATATAGAACACTGGAAGGAAGTCAGAAGATTAAAAATTATATCTACCTTGTCTTCCGCTGACTTATCTGTATTCCTGGCTTTCTGAAACTGGATTGCTAAATTCAGTTAAATTCAACACCCTCTGATGCGTATCCATCCTCATACATTTCAGGGTGAATACAGCACATGTTTTAGCATGGAAATTTCATTCAACATAATGGAATTTAAAGCAACCACCTCCCCCCCTCCCCCATTGGAGTAAGCGGCATGTGCATTTTAGGTAAGGAATCCAAGCCCGAATGAATTTTCAAAACAGAAGACTTCACAGCAGCACTGTGGTAGTAACAGACTTCTACAAACTATATCCTTAGCTCCCCCAGGTCACACGTTCACTCTTCCCTGCCATGAGGTTTGAGAGAGTACGTGTCCAGCATCACAAGAAGCATTGAGGGCAACACAAGACTGAATATGGTATGATTACTCTCCTCTAGGTGCTCAAACACAGACAGACAAGGCAGATATACAGTGGTAATTACAGAACACATTTTGGGTCATGGTAAAGGTCTGAAAGCATAGAGATGAGAGGCTTTAGCTGAGTTCTTACTAATCCCTCACACCCCAAAACCCCACCCTTGCAGATGGTTTATTACATTTACACACATCATCAAATCAGAGACCTCAAGTTCATTGGCATATAAACACGACTTCACATTAACTACTGATGCAGTAAGCAAACTCTAGACATGCCTTTTGTTAAAAAAGAAAAAAAAGAAAGAAAGACAGAAAGAAAGATGGCATCCTAGTTAAACAGGGTGGGGCCGGGGGGGAGGAATTTAACAAAAGAACTAGGTTGTATAATGAAAAAATCAGGGTATTTCAAAAGATGATTTCCCAACCTATCAATATATAAATAAAGCTATAAATATATAAATGCACTTCACATTATGAAGTTTCAAATATGTAACTTTTCAGCAAGGCTACTCCTAAAAATGTTCCTATGACTTACAGCACTTTCTGACGTTATGTGTCAGAACTCATTAGGAATTTAATATAATTTCCTTCCACTGTGAATTATGGAGTTACTCTCACTGTTTTTTTTTTTTTTTTTTTTTTTTTTTTGCCTCTGAGCTGCATCAACTGTTTCTAAGAAACAGAAGTTGAAAGCGCTAGGGAAGAATCTTACGCACAGAACATAATCTATTTTTAGACTTTAGCTCATTCTGACGTGAATGCAAGAGCCACTGCAGCTACACTACCTGGGAATTTCCTGTACTCAGTAAACAAGGTCAATATATAGTTTTCACTCTATCTGGAACTGTAAAATTCACCAGATAATTGACATCGGTTTTAATGTAGGATTGAAAAAGGCTTAAAAATCTCACAAATTGCCGAATCAGGTCATTGTAATAACTAAAGAGAAGCCTAAATGGAAAATGCTTTAAGTATTCAGCAAAGGAAGCAAGGAAAAGAGAAAAGGATGGGGGAGGAGCAGTGGAAAAGAGGGTGTCTTAATCCTCTCAGGCTGCTAGAGCAAAATACCATAGACAGGGTGGCTTATTAACAACAGAAATTTACTGTGCACAGTTCTGGAGACCAGGAAGTCCAAGATCAAGGTGATGGTATATTCGTGTCTGGCAAAGTTCAGCTTCTTTGTTGATGGCTGTCTTCTCACTATAACCTTATGTGCTGGGAGGGACAAGGGGGCTCTCTCTTGGACCTCTCTTAGGGCAGCACTAATTCTATTCGTAATGGATCTACCCTCATGACCAAATTCCCTCTCAAAGGCCCCATTTCCTAATACCATCACCTTGGGCATTATGGTTCAATGTAGGAATTTTGAGAGGACACAAACATTCGAACTAAAGCAGAGGGTAGGAAAAGAAGAGGAAAGGGCAGAACTGAAGGTAACTACCTATCCTCTACAATGTCTGCACTAGGTATTCTCACGTGTCATCTAATTTCATTTCTGCATAGGTTCCCATCACTTAGAACTTCCTGGAGCCTCAGTCTCCTCATCCCTGAAAGCTTAAAATCTGGTTTGAAGATTAACAATATGTCTTCCTAAACCACTGCTTGGTACTGACACCAGTCTCAGTGCCAATTGCCATCATCTCTACAGCTGTTTCCTAGAAGAGCCTCGTGAGAACAGTTTCTCCCTTTCACAATAGAGGGGCTAAAATGGAAAAGTAGTGTTATTATCCTCCTTCTAGAAAGTTATATTCAGAGTCATCAGGCATCACCTGGCATCTGAGAGAACTATTTCCAGGAAGTAAAAACTACTCTTTTGAGAGGATCAACACTTTCAAACCATTAGGATAGGAACTGCTTATGGACTGCTACACACAGCGTGTGTGTCAAACAAAAAATAATGCCCCTCGAAGACTCAAACACAATTGAGAATAGCAAGAGAGAGTTAAGTGCAAGCCCACAAAGCTCTAATGTATTGAGGCCAACATAGATTTTACCCTGAGGGTCGTCTCTGTACTGGTACTTCCATGTTACTTTTGTAAATCCATAGAAACACATTCACAATTCACACATCACAAAGTCAGTAAATACATTAAGAATTAACCCTTTGTTCTTTATTCCTTAACACTATCCAGAACGCCACAAATAATTTTCTCCTTAATTTCTACATTTTACACTGAATTTGATTACTCTTCTTTTCAACATGTTTCATGGACTTGTTATTCCTTTAACAAGTCACTTCCATAGTGTCAATAACTATCATAGGTATGTCTTAAATTGTTCAAAGAATTAGACCTTGTACGGCTTGAGAAATGAAGCAAATTTTACTGAAGAGAATATAAGTGCTCTAAGAAAGATTTTTAGCATAGTATTTATCGCACTTACATGTATACCTGACTCCCCTCTACTAGGTTTTATGGCCAGAATTTTTTAAACTTCAGATTTTAGCCTCAGAATGAGATTCTTTTCTTTTCTTTTCTCTTTTCTTTTCTTTTCTTTTCTTTTTTTTTTTGCCATCTTTCAGTTCTGCCATACACTCGATCAGCTGTATTCTTTTGTAAAATCTCTTCATATGTGAGCAAAAATAGTTGCCTGAGGAATGCCAGGATTTGTAATTTGTAAGGTTCAGGACCACAGAAAGAAAGGAATCCCCTCTTCCACAGTGTTTGTATCAATCCTCAATAAAGAGGATTTATTGGCCTTGCTACAATCACGGGCCCACCTGCAGATTAATCATCGTTTTTCGTTTCCACAGATCTTGAGACTACTTCTCCTGGAGGTAAAGAAAGAAGGACCAAGGATTTTAACAATACTGTATAAGACGCGGTGAGGTACAGCCCTCAAAAACAAAGAAATAAGGAAAGGAACATAAATTTACATATCCACTCTATTTAATTTCCCTTAATTTTAGTTTTCTCATTTGTAAAATGTAAATAATAGCAACAAACTCACTGGTCCACTGGGAAGACTGAATGAGAGAACACATGTAAACCCCCTGGCACATGAGAGGCATCCAATAAATATTAATTCCTCTCTTCCCATGAGATTGCAGAACATGGTAATTGGATCTAAGAATACATGATCAGCTATAATCATCTTTGATATGTTTATAAATAGTATGTCAACAGTAGCAAGCCATGCAAATAAACAAAAGTCCACCTCTAAATTTTATTCAAGCATTAAAGGAAAATTGTTAATCATTAAAATAACTGGAAGTTGTAAACTTGGTGCAACAATTTGTTTTCACCTGACTAAGTTACTGCACTTCAAGTTCCCTCATTATTCCATAACAATTTCATCACTAATGAAAATGTAATTGCAATGCAACACAGCTTTATGATGTTACCAGATGATTCCCCAATTTTTGTACTCTGTAGGTTAACCATGAATGTTGTTCTCATTTCAGAAGGTCTCTAATGCCAATATTACTATTCATGTCACAGTTAACATTAACATGCAGAACTTTCATTTAGAGACACACAACTAGTGACACTGTAGTCTTGACAAAATAGCTATTTGATGTCCCCAACAGACTGACAACTATTAGGACTGTTTCTGTATTTCAGACTAAACATTCACAAAATAATTAGCTAGCTGAGAATGTGATAGTAAGAAAAATTTCTCTATTCTTTCCAATTGAAAGGCCAATGTCTATATATTTTATTATGTCCTATTCTTTACATATTTTCTCTCCTAATTCTGGCTTTAACATCCTGCTTATCCATAAGAATTTACATGCAGCATCTCCACATCTATCAAATTTTACTAAATTATCTTTCATCCCAGTTGAATTGTGAAAGTGATCTAGTCCAGCAGAAATAAGTGCTGTCAAGGAACTTTGTTAATATGTCTCCTGGAGAACTACATTACAAACATTATAGTATATTAATATCATTGTACTCCAGAGGGTTTCTAAAAAAAAGAAGGACAAAGACAACAGATTTGGTTCATAGTACTTTGGAACACATAATTTTCCCAGTTAACACAAGCAAGAGAGTTCTTTCAGAGAATGACAGATCTGTAACTTATCCTAAAAGAATATATCCTGATCCAGTAATTTATGAATAGAAATATATAGTAGATAAAAATTGAGGCCCATCTTTTTAAAAATTATATTTTTAATGATATCCAAGGAAAATAGCTTCACTAAAACAATTTCTGATCGACTCAGAATTTCTGGAGCAGAAAATGAGAACTTGTTTATATAAAGCTCTAGATAGACATCCAACTTTTAAGAAGAAAAATAGAATTCCCTCTAAGAAACATAAAAAAAATTGGCAAGATGGTTAAGGAACACTAATAAGAATAGTATAGAAAAAAAATCAGTTAGTCAAATAGCAGAACCAAAAGAGAGAGCATAGCAGAGGTCAGGTAGTCAAAAGATCCTTTCCTAAGGTAACTACTGATGAACTGATGGATGAAACAAAATTACAACATATGTTTGGAGAGTGCTTCATTTTTAAAAATATTAAACCTTTAGGGGTGCTTGGGTGGATCAGTTCAGCAACTGACTCTTGATTTTGGCTCAGGTCATGATCTCATGATTCATAAGATTGAGTCTCACATTGGACTCTGTACTGACAGCAGGGAGCTTACTTGGGACTCTCTCTCTTCCTCTCTCTCTCTCTCTCTCTGCCCCTCCCCTGTTAATGTTTTCTGTCTCTCTGTCTCTCTCTATCTCTCTCTTTGTCTTTCTCAAAATAAATAAAAATAAACTTTAAAAAATAAAGTTTTAAAATATTAAGCTTTTAAATTTTGATAATTTAACAATTATATGCAATCTGCAATCTCTGGTATTATACTGGAAGATGCAAAAGAGTTTAAATTGTATGTTTTTGTATCCCCTATAGCAACTAATATGGTTGTAGGAGGGGAAATTAGTTACATTAATTATATATTTTACATGTTAGCTGGTGAGAAACTTCACGTTAAATATTATAAAATTATTATGTAATATTTGAGATAAACTTAACAATATGTATCATTATAACATATACTATTATCCATTAAAGATATGATTTAACCTATGATTTAGACAAAAAGAAAAATAATACATTTATAAATTATAATCCTTAAGAATAAAAGTCTGATAATATAAGAAGTTTGGTGTTGTGAAAACTGAAAACACTGACTGGAATTTCACTTTTATTCTGGAGATTGTAGGGAGGGATTGATGTTGACTTAATGACATGGAAGGCCAAATGTATACCTTTGATTCCTAGATCAATGCCTTCTTTGTGAAAATAAATAGACTGAACTATGATAGATAGTAAATATCCCTAATTTTGCAATGCAGTATAGTCAGCCATCATTCAGACAAATTCATCTTTTATGAAATGGATTATTTTTTTTTCTTTGAAACAGAAGAATCAACCTAAAAAACATATATTTACCAGAATAATTATTGAAGAGCATTTTCTATGGCCATACATAATTAAATCACAGATTCCTAGTGAGAAACATGAGAATTAATCATATAAGGAAAATAAATTTGGAATCAATGTACATTCTATACACACAGAATTTTGCAGTTACTATCACATTGTCCTTTTTTTAAACATCTCGAGGGCTATAGATGATTTTAAAATATGTGGTGCATCTGAACAAGAGCTCAGACATTACTTTCTCTAAGAAATTGACAATGAAATAGGTGGCAAGAATGTCACCCAACATGAAATTGAGATAATAGTCTGTGTATAACACGCTTCAAGCATAAATCATCACTCTTAGTGACGTGCAAGAACTGACAAAAATGAAATATCCACTGTATCTATAAAAATATAGGTTGCATCCTTATAGAGTTACTAGGCTTGTTGCTTTGACAGAAATAGTCTATTCCACTCAAACATTTACTAAGGTTTAGACTATCAATTTTGCTGACTTTTCTCTAAATTGAAAAGTTTTGACTGAAGTAGTTGAACTATATTGTTTTGGTTTCCTATAGTTACGTCTATGAAGATGATGTCCAAAGGAGTAGATTCTGTGAACTGAAATGCACTATTTTATTATATATGGTATGAAGTAGAATTTTCAAAATCAAATATATACAGAAACTGGGCAAATGAGGTAAAAATTAATGAATTCTCTTATTGTAGCCAACTGGAGAATTCATGAGAACTATATATCCAGAAAGGACAACTGAACAAGTGCTAGTAACTTCTCAGGTCTATCTAACTGTTACCATGCAAAGAATACAGAAAAGCTGTAA